>NC_083338.1:74633743-74712348 GCF_019175385.1 Lycium barbarum
AAAGAAGACCAAATATCTTCTTAAGGAAGCTTTGACCCATATATTATTCTATAACTCACAATTATCCCCCATTAATTACAAAGAAGGGCATATAGTGTACGGCCAATATGGCCTCTCCATAAATTTTCTTGAACATTTTGCTCCTCCAAGATCATTCTTGAGCATTATGTGGAATTACCATTTTGCCCCTAAGCTTCCACATTATTTCCATTGATCGTTTTGCGGATTTTCTCCTTTTGCCCTTATTCTTTCCGCAATATTTCCATAAACCATTTTACGAATTTCCTTTTTCACCCTCAACCCTTCTCAACATTTCCATGCAATAATACTCATGAATAATATTATAACCAATTTGCACATTACAACCCTTTTTGAAGATAGTTTCGTCCTCAACTTTCCACGGCGACTTTCGAATTTCCAAACGCACAATATACGGGCTATAACACATATAATATTATATATCCTTGAAGGTAACTCCAGAGTCCTTACTTAAAAGAACCCACACTTAACGAATCTCACATACAAAACTACGGGGTGTAACATCGGGGGCATTGGTAAGCCCAAAAGACATGACCAAGAACTCATAGTGATCATAGCGGGTCCTAAAAGATGTCTTCGGAATATGCTCCGCTGTAATCTTCCATTTATGGTAACCTGATCTCAAGTCGATCTTAGAAAAGACCGACGCACCCTGAACTGGTCAAACAAGTCATCTATGCAGGGTATCAATATTTTTTCCTAATTGTAACCTTGTTCA
The DNA here is from genome assembly GCF_019175385.1 of Lycium barbarum. Classification (NCBI taxonomy): domain Eukaryota; kingdom Viridiplantae; phylum Streptophyta; class Magnoliopsida; order Solanales; family Solanaceae; genus Lycium; species Lycium barbarum. The sequence continues at coordinate 74,634,501 of NC_083338.1, forward strand.
ACTGCCGATAGTAGATACACATCCACATGGTACCATCTTTCTTCTTCACGAATAGAATGGGAGCACCCCAAGGGGAAACACTAGGTCTAATGAACCCCTTGCTCAACAGATCTTGCAACTGTTCCTTCAACTCTCTCAACTCTGTCGGGGCCGTATGAATGGGCGGAATAGAAATAGGCCGAGTGCCTGGCTCCAAATCGATGAAAAAATCAATATCTCGATCAGGCGGCATACTAGGAAAATCCGTGGGGAAAACCCCTAAAAACTCACTAACTACCAGTACCAACTCAAAGGAAGGAGTACCCACGCTAGTTTCCCAGATATGAGCTAAATATGCTAAACATCGTTTATCCACCAACTTCTTTGACCGAAGAAACGATATAATCTTCTTGGGTGCAGGGATAGGAGTGCCCTTCCACTCTAGGCTCAGAATACCCGGCATGGCCAACGTGACTGTCTTGGAGTGATAGTCCAAAATTGCATGATATGGGGATAACGAGTCCATACCCAGAATGTAGTCAAAATCTACCATATCGAGAATAACTAAGTCCACCCAAGTGTCATACCCCATAATGTAACCACACAAGACCTATAGACCCAATCTACTATCACAGAATCACCAAAAGGGGTAGAGACACGAATAAGTACATCAAGCAAATTACAAAGCATATATAGACCCGTAGAGAAGTAAGTGGACACATAGGAGAAAGTGGAACCCGGATCAAATAAGATGGAAGCCGACCGGTGACAAACTAAAATAATACCTTTAATGACTGCATCAGAAGCCTCGGCTTCTATGGTCTACTCGAAAAAGAATAGAAATGGGCATGTATACCCTCGGACTGAGTGTCACCATGACCACCACGACCTACCTGAGCTCCACCCTAACTGACTGAGAACCACCTCTACCAGAATGGGCTCTGTTAGCTTTGCACGACCTATGTGTCTGTCCCAATATATACCTACTTTTTGCCTATGGATAAACCACGTTACCTAACCTATTCTATAAACGTGTTTGTGGAATAAAACAAATAGTAAGGTAAAGACATATGATTTTTACGTGGAAACCACCCAGCTCAAAAGGTAATAAAAACCACGACCTACAGACCTGCAGGATTTAGCGTAAACTTCACTACAACAATGAGCCAACTGTGAGTTACTAATTACAACCTCTGTAATCTAACCCTTTGATGTTCGTCCAAAAATGCATATATTATTCATTGATTGCCTCACGTTTTAATACTTTTAATCGTCATATAGGTACTAACTATAATGACTTATGCTTAATATTTTATTTTTATCATGTAGAAATAAAACCATGTAAAGATGAAGATATTTTGATCAAAATTGAATTAAAAGTGCTGAAATTGAGGAAGGAGCACACTTCATATTTGGAATTGGAAAAGGAGTGTCACGCAGTGTCATAATGATTAGCTGATGAAGGCTTCTAATGGAATACCTAGCAGCAAAAGAGATGTCTGTCTACGTGGAACCAAGTGAAGAAAAAACAATTAAATTGAAGAGGAAGCAACTAAGCAAGGGAATGCAAAATTAAGACATTTTGTCTACGTGGCAATCATTAATTAAAAACAAGAGCAGAAAAATGTTGTTGTTTCTGAAGGCGTAACAAAAGTGGAGTTATTTGGTCCATACAGTGTAGTTTCCGACTCTTTTTTGGATTAGGTTATTTGAGTGGGTCTTTTCCTACACCTATAAATATTTCATAAGCCACAATTCTTAGACATCTTTGGCATAAAACACAAGTTTGGAGGCTAGGGTTCCTACGTATATTTTCTTTCTTTTATTCAAACCTTGTTTATGGGAATTTCTTGGTGACAATTGAGATTGAAACTCTTGTTGTGCTTATTTATTGATCGACATTATTTTTAATAAAGTAAGTTATTGTTATTTTAATTATTCTTGTTCTTTAACGTTTCTCAAGGGAGTAGCTAACCCTAGGACTCGTCCATTTACTTTGTTTGAAACTTGGAAGAGGAAGAACGGGGTTGGGATAGAATAATTAACATGAATTTGGGGCGTTAACCCCCATCTAATTGAAATTGACCTAGGAATAGGCGATACCACTTGTAGCCATAATCAGGTGTTCTTAATGCTCCTAATTGCTTTAGGGATATTCAATTAGGTAGTCTAGTTAATCTTCGGGAGAAGTTAATTTAGAGTCATTATCCGAGGCTAAATAACATAATATTACCATTATTTGTAATTCGCGAAATATAATGGATCGTTACTTGAGAAGTAGTTTCCTTTATTCCATTCTTGTCGCCATTGATCAATTTACTTGCTTTCTAGATTAGATTTTATATTTTCGTATTTTATTAAAACCATATTTAAAAGCCACCATTGATGCGTTCGGCCAAGCTGTTGTTGGTGATAATTCTTAATCTACTTAAACGTCTACATATTGTTCTCTGTGGGATTCGACCCCAACCTTTTTGGGTTACTATATTTGACAACGTCCGCGTTATGCCATTAAAAGGTGTAATTTGAGCGTATCACCCTTACCTGAGCCTTGCTATCCAACCTTTGACTAGCAAGCTATCTCCAAGTAGTAAACTTTCTACTTGGAGTTACAATTGTTTGTATCTACTTTAATGCTTCGTAATAAGCTGATAAAGATACAACTCAATAAACCAACCAAATACAAAATATCTAGACTTGTGAACAGAAGATAACATTGCACAGTAAAACAGTTCCTTCAATCCTTCTTCTTGCACTAGGGACGCAACCCTGGATTCTTGAATATTCTCGGATATATCTTCTTTGCTCAATATTCTTAATTCTCTCTTTGTGGGTGCGCAAGCTTCTTCATGGAGAGACCTGGATATTTATAACATTATGCTCCGCAGTTCGGTTAACACAAAACCATGTCCTAGTCAGTCAATGACATGTAACAGGGTTTGTGTAGTATTTGGATTCTTGCCTTGTTGAGTCAGCTCCTTGTACGTGTAGGAGGCTTATTAATCCCTACAAATATGACAAGAAATCTTTCATACTTGACCGCCAAGTTCTTTCCATAATTCTGTAAATCCTAGTTGATGTAGGACTTGCCTTGGAATATGTTCACGAACCTGTTTCATCCACCTGGTTCGTCTGTGTCACACCCCAATCCCGACAGGGTGTGATGGGCACCCGACCCCATATATGGAGCCGAGCGAACCCACTGACTCTTATTACATACATAAACTCTTGAATCACTTAAGAATAAAATACATAGTAAGCTCTCCAATTTTTTTTTTCATAAGTAAAGTCTATCATCATATAGGACCCGTGACATGAACCTAATAACATATTGACTGGCGAAGCCGTCTAAAAAGCTGACACTCTATACCCACGACTCTGTCTGCAAAGTCTCTAACATCGAACAAAACATCATGGCTCATATACTCTGACTCGGCAGCACTCCAGAACAAGTGGAGTCTACCGACCCCGCTGGAACGTCTTCTATGCTAGCTTCACTCGTCTGGGTGTACCTGCGCGGCATGAACGCAGCCCCCGAAGAAGAGGGGTCAGTACGAACAATGTACTGAGTATGTAAGGCAAGAGTAATAACATAAGATCATGGTAGAAGACATAGAGAATAGTATATAGTAAGAACATAACTTGTACCTCTGCTTGCCTCTTAGGGCAGATATCAAGTAAGCTAACTTTCCCTTTTTGCAACGACATATACACATTTACATGTAAACTGCCCAACCATATAGGTACGGGGTACTTCTGTCTGAGCATATCATGGAACAAAAGAGTAACCTGAACATATGAGTGCCCTGGGGGCGGATGCCATGCATGCTTTATCTGGTGATGTCATATCATGTCGTATCATATCATATCATGTCATGTCATATTATATAATATCATAGCGTGTCACATCATATCATGTCATATCATATCGTGTCATATCATGTCGGGTCATAGCATAGCACCGAACAATGTCGGCTCGCCCACATAGCACCGAAATACATCGGCTCGCCCATATATCCCGCGTCCGGGCATCCCGCGTCCGGGATGGTAAGCCAGCTGACCAGGTGGCAATGAAACATGTTTCCCTTCCAATCCCCATGTATCCTTTCCCCCACCCCATGTACATATTCATATCTCATATACATATGTCATATAAGCATGCAGGAGAGCCCAAAGAAAATCATGTATCCATCGGAGTGACGTAAGGTCGGTGACCTCCGATTACATTATGGAATAACCGTGATCGCTTTGTCTCACCTGGAAGGAACGAGTATTTTAAGGCGAGACTATCAACAGAGAATGGCATTAGAAGAAAACATAGTATGAAATCATGGGCATCAGAGACATCAATTCATGTGCTTTGAAATCTTTAGAGAATAACGTCATGACCAAGGAATAGAATTAAAGATCTTGAACTAGTTGGGCACTTTCATACTCACATTGAATTCTTGACTTAAGACACTTGGTCATGGAATCATTCTTGTCATACTTATCATGGACATATTCTCTTCCTTACATCATCATTATCATTATTATCATAGAAATATTCTCATTGGAATAGTTACAGTACTTGTCACTTGATAAACGGAACAATAAGGAAAATCCGGGAACAATGGGCCCACCTTGGGTCAAATGAGGCGGTGTACCAAATTTACGTACATTACATTTCATGACGTCACTCGTGGGGGTTTTAAGGTAGTCAGGTCATATTTATGCAAGTTCTAGATGCTTCGGAGGTTTTTCCAACATTTCGCACACTTTCTAATTCAATTCCATTGAATGAAAAAGGAGAAACTTTAGGTGCGGATTCCGGAGAATAGAGTTGTCCCCGAGGCTCGTATCCAACCTAGTATGCCTAAGACATGCCAAGCAAGAAAGGATAAAACCTTACATACCTTTTTCCGCTCCTTATGCTACTCCAAATTCAAGTTGCAAATCCGCCAAAATCTACAAATTGGTCATATTTACCAAACCTTAATTAGCGCATCTAGAAGTTGAATCTTAAGGTAACATTTGTCTACCAAAATTTCGGCAGCACTTCCCCTATAAATACACCATCTCCAAAACTTCAACTTAGCCAATTTAATCAACAACAATCCGGGAATTCAACCCGGCCAAATTATCAACAACAATGCCAACAATCATAATAACAATTTCAATTAACATACTACTTCCTTCAAGACCTTCCAACTCCAACAAAAACAATAACAACCTTATAATTTATATTCCAACAACACCATACTAACAACCTTATATGCCATACATGCAAGAACATCATATTCAATCTTCATAAACTTCTAGAACAAGTTTCCAACAATTACCACCTAAACTAAAATTATTAAGCTTCCATTTTCCATCATAGATTTCACTACAACAACAACCAACATACAAGATAAAATTTGCTCACTCTTCTAGCACCACACGGCCACACATGCACACTACATATTTTCATGAGTTTCATTCACTTCAACATACCACAACAATCATGATACTAAGTAAAATTAATTCATTATTTCTCCACAAATGCAACTAAATTCGGCCAACACCATACTCACACGGCCACACTTTAACATTCATGTTTTCATGTTTCTCATTCATTTACACATCCTACAATATACACAAGCATCCATAACATATAAAGAAGATTAGTTCTTACCTTTTTTTCCTTCAACTTTCCTCTTGGTTAAGACTATGAATTTGTACAAATGGATGATTTTCTTGTTCCAACAACTCTTCCATGTTGTAGAGGGCCTTCCAATTGGTGCGATTGCTAGGAGAAAATATTTTTTGTGATCAATTTCCATGGCATGAATTTTTGGGGTCTTGGCCGAAATGGCCCTTCCCCTTTCTTTCTTCTTTGTTCTTTAAAATTCTAGAAATTTCTAGGAAATGTTATGAAATAAAGATGACTTAGTCATCTTTTAAGCTTATTCATTAAGCTTCTAATTGGGCCTAAGCCCACCCCCTTTGAATGGCCCAAATGGCCTCTTTAATTGCAAGCCCACCTTTTTTTTTGTCCTACAATTTATGAAAAATTATTTTCCAAATTCCAAATTTGCCCTTCGTCTTCCTCCATATTTCCACGAGTCGTATTGCGAATTTCCCTTTATGCCCTTGACCTTTCTTAATATTCCCACTTCAAATTTTTCATAAACAACTTGTACACCAAACAAGATCAAAATTATAGTCTTGTTCTTAATCTTCCGCAATTATCTTAAATTATTCGAATGCGCAAAAATGCGGGATATAACAGTCTGCCTCTGAATCTCTGCACTGTCTGAGATAAAACATGTTCATGAACCTGTTCCACCAATCTCTTTCATTCTTTATCTGCAGTTGAATTGCTTCTGAGATCTTGGCTGGAACATGTTGACAGACCTGTTTTATGTAACTGTAAGCTCTTTGTCTGCAACTGTCTTCTCCACGTCTTCAATACGGATCACTACTAGGTCATTCATCCACTGCACCTGATGACCTGTGATCATCGCTTCTGTATATGATGACTCTTTGGTATAGAGCGTGTTTTCACACTTATTCTACTTCTCATTGAACTGCTTCTTCACTGAGTCATCTATCTCCCTCTATGTTCTCCCTTTTGCTGCCTTGTTCGGTTGTTCTATTTATTGAGTCCTTTATGCTGCATACTGAACATATTTATAGGCTGGGTCACTTTTTCTCTGTGCTTGTCTGTATTCTGATGGAACCTGTCTGTGAACCTGATTCATTGTGTTACTTGCAATTGACTCTGTGATCTGGTCTTTGGACTTGTTCAATGTGCATTGCATTCTTGCTTATTCAGACAACTAATCTCTTGTGTTTGGAGCTTCTGCTTCATCGTATCACTCACTGTTTACCAGTTTGTCAATCATCAAAACTCATATATGCATTAATCTAGCTAATGCCAACAAATTCCCCCTTTTTTATGATGATGAACTGTCACGCCTCAAAACTCACCCTAGGCGTAACTGGCATCCAATGCTATGAACAACACCGAAAACACTTTATAAAATTAATAAACGTCTAATCTCTTAGGGCAATCTTTCAACAATTATATCAATATGTTATAAATAGCTTACCTACTCATAGTCACCATCAAATAATAAAATCAACGGAAGTTTGTCATAAATGTAAAGTTATAAAACGTAGCAACACCCAAAGAGTCAAGCAATGACTTCAACAACTACCCACAGAAATAACGTCTATCTATGGAGCCTCTAAGATGATAAATAAAACATAATTTAACTTTGAGAAGTAGCCCGAAAACTAAACCATTAATAAAGATAGGATGGTGCCTCATGAACAAGCATGTGTGCTCACCAAATAGTCCAGAAAGTAGTAAGCTCTCTTAATTCGAGCGCGTATCACGAACTTGGTCTGCAACGTTACCTAACACACCATAAAAAACAACAATGGTATGCCTGAGTACTGGGTGCTTAGTGAGTGTCTCCGGGACAGTAGTTAATGTAACACAATAATATAATAAGAATAAGTAAAACAGTGTCAATAAAAGAAGTTCAAATTCAGGGATAGAATAAATCACCAAAATTAGTAACACCATTAATGAAAATTGTTAAAGAAGAAATAATTTAATTTCAGCTCGTTATGTCGTTTATCACATTTAAGTCTTTCAATCATAAATTCAAGATCATCAACAAGCCACTCACACGCAACTAAAGTATAACACATGCCGATATAGGCCCAAATCAACGTAACGAAGGGTCGACCATTTAAGGTTCCCTAAACCGCCTAGAAGCACCACATCGGGGGTATCAACCCCAATGGCTATCCTTCCTCCCGAATAGCCAGGAAGAGACCACACCGAGATTGTGAATCCTCGATGGCCATTCTTCTTCTCGAATGGCTAGGCTAACCCCACTAGGATCCATAGTGACTACCTTTCCTCCAGAGTAGCTAGGCCAATCACAACCAACAGAGAATTATAGAAAAGCAGTCGAATCACAATCATAACATAGAAGCCGAATCTCAAATCATGGCATGGAAGCCGAGTCACATGTCATATCATGATAGTCACATTATTCATTAAGGATTATGTTCAACCTCCCATTATAGGGGTACATCAAGTCATTTCATTTTTAGAAATCGGGTTCACCTCTTTAAACAAGTTTTACGTTCAACACCATCCATTATAGAACATTCACATGAGATAGTCAAGCTTTTTTAAATATCAAGTTTAAACATCCCTTATGGGGTAATTCAAATTCGAATACCAAAACTTTATATCTAACTTTTCAATCATCCCTGAGAGAGGAAAACAATCTGAATACATACGTATATATAATATAGTACAAACAAGGTTTAATGTGGGCTTGTCCCTCACGCACACAAACCACAACCAAATAGTTCATAAAATCATTCGAAAGAGTATGTTAAAAAAGAGACATACCTCAAATCTCGCAAAAATGGTTCCAACAGAATTTCCACGGTTCAACAATCACTCTACAATAGGTTATTGATAACAAAGTTTAGAACTTTAACCAATTCTAGGGATTTCTACCCTTAAAACTTGTTCTTGAATCCCTATGTGAATCATTAGTGAATTCTAATCTTGTAGTATGCTCTACACTAGTCCAAAGCTCATACCTTTTAGACAAAATTCCACACGCATCCTTCTTCTCCTTTGTTGAGTTTTCAAGAATCTAGGGTTTGGGAAAATGAACTATTGTCAATCTAATTTTAGAATGTTGAAGTAATGATGGGAATTGATCAAGAACTTACTTGATATGTTTTGGGGAAGTTCTAGGGTTGTTTCCTCTCAAAAAGTCATCCAAAATGAACTGGAGAAAAGTTAAAACGAAGTCTTAAACTTATAGGGTTCGGAACCAGCAAAACGGGGTCTCGCGCCACCCTTGCTTCGCAAGACCAGTGCAAAAGACCTCCTCTGCACCACCCTTGCATGGAAAGTGTGGTACACATGGCCGAAACCGGTCAGTAACATGAAAACTCACGCCACCCTTGCAATGCAAGGGTATCGCGACTGCCGATAGATTTCAGTACAATGGGCATAATTCCTAGCACAGATCTCCGTTGGAGTTGGGTGACCTACCGTTAGAAAGGTATTTCAAAATCCTACAATATCATCAAGGAAAGTTCCCCAAATTCCCAACTAAATTTCACGAAACTATCTTAGAAGTCAGAACAACCGAAATTTAGATAAGTTTGAGAACTCTTACGAACTTCACTATTTGGTTTGACTTTAAAACGAATGCTTAACACCCAAATTCATCCCGAATGGATTCATATAGCTAAAATATCATCTTAATACTACTTTTACACATTCACACCTAGCCAAGATTTATGGGTTGTTACATTATCCCCCCGTTAGGATCATTCATCCCCGAATGAAAGTCATGGCCTAATATTTTTCACTAAACCTCATGTTCCCAGAATTCTAAAGTTAGTTTGCAAAGTGAGTTATCCTTAAAGATAACATAAAACTACCACACATCAAACAAATCTTTCAAGCCTAAAGACAGGAGTGAGGGGTTCATACCTCTAGTCTAAACTTTCGCAGGAACTAAATAACCAAATGGTTCGACACATACCTGAAATAGGGAACAAATGAGTATATCTCTTCTTCATGTCCTCCTCAGCTTCCCAAGTAGCTTCTTTAGTATTATGATTACGCCACAGGACTTTAAACGAAGCCAAATCGTTCGTTCTCAACCTCCTAACTTGACGATCCAAGACTTGTACAGGTTCTTCTTCATAAGACAACCCTTCGTTGATTTCAATCTCTTCATGATTCAAGACATGAGAAGGATCAGCCTTGTACAAACTCAACCTCAAAATGTGAAACACAGGATGCACCATAGCCACTCAGCTAGTAACTTCAACTCATAAGACACTTTCCCAATTCTTCTCAAAATCTCGTAAGGTCCAATAAAACGATGGCTAAGCTTACCCTTTCTACCACACCGCATAAATCCTTTCATTGGTGACACCTTTAGGAACACCTTGGCACCTACCGCAAACTCTAGCTCGCGACATCGCATATCCCTATATGACTTCTGTCGACTTTGAGCTGTCTTGAGTCATTGCACAATAAGGTTCACCTTCTCCACTGCTTCCTGAACTGAGCCAGGACCCAGTAGGTCTATTTCAGCCGGTTCAAACCATCCAATTGGCGATCTGCAACACCTCCCATAAAGAGCTTCATAACGAGCCATTTGAATACTTGCTTGATAACTGCTGTTGTGAGAAACCTCGATAAAAGGTAGATGCTCATCCCAATTACCCCCAAAGTCAATGGCGAACGCCCTCAACATGTCTTCCAGAGTTTGAATAGTCCTCTTTGCCTACCCGTCTTTTTGAGGATGAAAGGCAATACTCAAGTTTACACGAGTTCCCAAACCCTCTTGAAATGATTTCCCAAAATGAGGAGTATATTGCGTACCTCGGTCAGATATAATGGATGTCAGAATCCCATACAATCTAACTATCTCTTTTAAATATAACTTGGCGTACTGCGCCGCGGTATTTGTTTGAAAGGAATTAGAGTATACGGGATGGTTGGAGACCATGAAAGGCCACCCAACACACAACAGGCTAGACTAGAAGAAAAACAGAAAGTACGCCACAACCCTGGAATTAGGATAGGCTTGAATAGCGTTTGGAGGTATTTTGTGGGCTCAAAGGTAATAATTATATATGTATGTATGAATGTGTACGACATCCCATATGTGATCGTGTCGGCGGACATGTGAATCCCAGCAACCGGCACTACGGTATGGAAGGCATTAATTGAGTAAGGGCACCGAAGCTTAAATGACGACAAAAATAAATGGTGCAAGGGCTATAAGGCAAGCTGTTATTATTTTCATTACAGGCTAAGACTGGAAAGGTTATAGTGCAATGATATTTTAAAAAGAAAGAGAGTGAGTAAATGGAAGACAAAGAGACCAAAATGTCGGAAGAAGGTAAGAAATCCCGGTAAGGGAAGCCCGAGGAAATATCGGCAAAGTACGAGATTATTTGAATAAAATTCGAAGATAGGCATATGAAAAGGATAAGATGCGATCATATGGAGCAAAGGAGGAATGTGTGAGGTTCGAGAACCAATTTCAAAAAGTGGGACTAAAGAAATAGTGACTACGACAAGGAATGTGAAGTAAGAAAAAGAACGATAAAGCCTTGCGACGATGACAGGAGATGTGGCATAGAAAGGGACAATATGCAGTCGCGTTAATATGATTACCTCGAACGTAAAAGTGTTCGCCTGGAAGGATGATCTAGAAATGAAACAGATTTGCGAGCCTAACGTGAAAATTCCGTAAACTTCAGAGTTGATGCCACAAAGGGAAAAGGCAGAAGAGTGTTCAAGGAGGAAGGAAATTAAGGAAGGTTAAGGATGAAATTAGGAACAATATACTAATGGGATAGTCCAAGGAAGGGGAGAACCTTTGGAAATCTTTAATCATAGGAGTAGAGGGATACTTTGACGAATTGGCGATGGGAACCCGGTTAAGCACCAAGGAAAGAACAAGTGTAATGGGTTGACACTGTTGACGGGGAGATTAATAATATGGAATGAGAATTCATGCGAAGCTCGACAGATTTGATTTGGAGGAAATGGAATGAAGTACAAGGAACGAGCTAGGGAGGCTGCTCGATCATAGTGTCATAAGCATAATTAAAAGCTCAACGAGTAAAGATAGAGAGAGCGTAAACTGTATGGACTTTGTGCTTAGAGCAAAAGTAGTGAACGCTCAAAACGTATGGATGCACAACTGTGGCACCAATGCATAATTAAGAAGACTTACGAGTATGTGAATTAGATGAGTGAAAGGATTAATAGTAGGTGAAAAAGGGCGGAAATATGGACAGAATGACGATATGGACAGGAATTAAAAGGAAAAAAATTTAGGACAAGGAGTTTTGATGTGTTATGTACGGAATCGGAAACAAGGACGAGGAATGAGGTAATCATCGTAGCCGAAGGTACTCGAGGACTGTTTACACCCAAGGAGCCCCTTAAAGGGGGGGGGGGGGGGGGGAGAACGTATTATATTAGACTTAGGACGGAATCACAATATATTCAAGCGTTAAGGAAGGAAATCTATTAGCTGGAGGCCGGAGCTTAAATGTATCGGCGTACCAAGAGAATCCATGAAAGGAGTAGAAATGAATTAATAATGAGTGTGCCGAGAGGCCGACATAAAAGGGAAGAATAAAAGATACCTTAAGGGAATGCTTCTTGCCAACATGAATTATGACATGTTTATGTCATGATTTGAATCCCTCCTATCGGGCAAACTGGCGTCGTACCTAAGTACGCAGTAATATGTTTTAAAGAATAGTAAAGAAAGCAAGAAAATGGCTACGAGCTAAGTTCTTAAAGAATAATGGAGAGAATTATAAGACTCAAAGGATATTTTGGATAACAACGATTATCGTAACAGGAATACCAGCGCTTGGTAGTTTGGAAAATTTTTGAAAGAAAGAAAGGACGTAATGCCTATGAATGAAATAAAAGGGTTCGTTAGATACTAGAAAATAGTTCGTGGACCATTAATTACATGAAACATGAGAAGATACGTCATGAAATTATATGAATCATCGGCGTAAAGTGGTGTTCGATCATATTTGTAAGGAATCCGCACTGGAGGGCCAACAAGGAATAATGGTGGACGGAACGGGATGTGTAAAACAGAATAAATCAGGAAATGGAAAGAATATGTCTGAGATCGAATACCTTCTATACGATATGAAAGAATGGTTATGCAACTGATGAATATTTGTACGTTAGGCAAGCTAAGTGAGTGAGTACCTGATAAGGAGAAGTAAGGACTCAATAATAACAATATAGTTATGATATTTTGGATACGATATAGAAAAATGCGGAGACAGTTTAAACCAAGTGACCAAGATAGAGCCGGTACTAAGGGCAAGTAGAAATTAATCAGGGTTGAATCAAAGATCCCTCCCGATACTGATTGTAAGATAATTGAGAAAAGTCAAGGAAAAGCGTAGAGATTGGTGAAGTGTCGCGAAGGTATTTCTTGAGCTAACGTGCGTATTTTCATGTGTCCTCGTAAAGATTGTGACCTAATGAGGGACGGAAAGTTAAGAGCAAACCGCGGAGAAAGGGCAATAGAAGAATTTGAATTAAAGACAAAAGAGTGACACAAGGTAATATGTCTAAGGTATGACAAGTCAAATTAAGGAGATTATGGACCGATTTAAGAAGGACGGTTAGGACTAGGTAAAGTTATACCTCAAGGAAGTAGTGAGATTTCACAAGGTTTTCACATCTATTATATCGGACAGAGGGCATAGTGTATAGTAATTTCTGGAAATATTTTCGTAAGGAATTGAGGACACAAATAAGTCTTACCACAGCATTAGCTTTTAATTGACGAACAGGCTAAGCGTAGTATCCAGACGCTAGAAGACAAGTTGTGAGTCCGTGCCATTGCTTGCAGAGGCAGCAGGAATGGACACTTGCCATTTGTTGAGTTTACTGGCAATGATAGCCGCCATTCTAGCATGCAGAAGACACCGTATAAGGTTCTGTATAGCAAGAGGTGTGTGCCATCACTTGGCTGGTTTAATAGTGACAAGGCTAAGTTACTTAACACGAATATAATTCAACGGACAGTTGACAAGGCGAAACTCATTCAAAGACGACTATTAGCAGCTTGGAGTCGACAGGAATCATACGCAGATGACCGACGTCAACATTTAGAGTCCAAGTCGGTGATTGGGTACTTCTAAAAGTGTCACATATGAAGGGCGTTACGAGATTCGGCAGGAAAAGAAATTTCAGTTGAGATATACGGGACCTCATCAAATTGTTCGTAAGGTAGGCAAGATTACCTATGATTTAGACCTACCATCTAACTTAGAGGCGGTACATTCAATGCTCCACGTATCTATGCTTTGCAAATGCATTAGTGACCCTTCCAGAATGTTTCCCGCTGAAGACATCCAAGTGACAAGGAATCATCCTACGAGGTACAACCAACAGCCATACCGGATCGTCAGGTGAGGAGATTGCGTAATAAAGATGTGGCATCCGTTAAAGTATTATGACGGAACAATAATAGGAAAGAATTGAAGAGGAGATGAAGAAGGAATAACCCACCTATTTCCTATACCCACAGGTACTCAAAAATTTCTTATTTGGCTGCGTTGGTGAATGAATGAATTGTATGTGATAACCATAAAAATAAACTCCCCCAAAGCGCTCATAAGTCCCGATAAGGCTAGTTTAACATTCGAGGACGAATGTTTTAAAGGGGGGGAGGATGTTATATCCCGCATTTTGCGCATTCGGAAAATTCAAGATAATTGCGGGAGGTTGAGTGCAAGCCTACATTTTAACCTTGTTTAGTACATAAGTTGTTTATAAGAGTTATGGGTGCGGAAATATTGAGGAAGGCTAAGGGAAAAATTGGAAATTGGGAAAAATTGGAAATTGGGAAAAATTAGTTTTCATGAATTACAACTAGCCATTAAATAATTGGGCTTGAAATTTTTTTTAAAAAAAGGGGCCCAACCGGCCATGGGCATGGGCCAAGTGTTATATCCCGCATTTTGTACATGCGGATAATTCAAGACGATTGCGGGAAGTTAAGAGCAAGGTTATATTTTTTATCTTGTTAAGCACATAAGTTGGTTGTGAGAGTTATGGATGCGGAAATAGTGAGGAAGGTTAAGGGAAAAATTGGAAATTTGGAAAATGGTTTCATGAATTACAAAAAAAAAAATTGCCACAAGTAAGTGGGCTTGGAAAATTAAAAAAAAGAAGAAGAGAGGCCCAAGTGTGTGTGTGTGGCCGGCCATGCTCCATGGCCCAAGGCCCATGTGGAGTTAAATTGATCAAGTAATAAATAGACAAAAGGGCCTTTTATTCATCATAAATTCAAGAACATTCAAGAAAACCAAAAACTTGGAGAACAAAGAGGCCTATTCGGCCATGTCCATGGAAAATCAAGCTCTTCAATCTTGATCCAAAAATTTATTTTCTTGTGGTATTCCTACTAATTCAAGGGTCCTCTACAACGTGGTGTAATTGTTTCGGAAGATAGGTTGCTCGTTTCATCGATTCCGCATCTTGGTCAAGTGAAGAAGTTGAAGAGGAAAGGTAAGATTTAATCCCTTTTATATGTTATGAAGGGTTCATTTACATTGTAGCATGTAGGAATGGATAGAATTCATGAAAAATATGGGGGTTTTCATGACATGGCCGTGTGTATGTAGGTATGGTGTAGGCAAGATGAATTCATTTTGTGTAGTATTCTAGTTGTGGTTATTGTGGACTCTACATTGGAAATGAAAGTTTGATGAGTTTAGTTGAAGTTGTGGGAGTTGGAAGGTGGCCGAATATTATGTGTGTGTGTGTGAGATATGAACTAAGTTTTATGTGCCAATCTAGTTGTTGTTGACATGTATTCTATGATGCAAATGTGAATATGATGATTCTAGTGAAGTTGTAATTGTGGTTAAGTTGTTGTAGGAAGTTTGTGATTTTATTGTAGATTTATGTAATTATGGAAATGAAATTGTTAGGGTGCAAATTGTGATTGTTGTAAATGAAATTGGAAGATAAAAATGTGTTGTGAATGTTTATGTCGAAGATTGGAGGTTTTGGGTGGATTATGGTTTTGATGGAACTTTTGTATATTTTGTAGAATAATGTTAAATACTTTATGCTTTGATAGGAAAATAGTTTAAATGTCCGTAACTTTAAAAAATGGAACCGGGTTGTCCTGCAACTTTTGTGGATGACTTCATAAGGTCTAATATTCGTAATTTATGTATGCCCTCTCGACTTGACCCGAGGTGGGCCCACAACTTCCGAGACTTTCTTGTATTGTTCTATTTGACTTATTTCCGTGCGACAATTAAAGGAAATCTTTGGTTATTGTTCCGACTACTAAACGATAGATGTTTTAACTATTCCATTGAGTCCTACGATATATTTTGACATATACAAACAAGCTCAAAAGGTTTTGCTTTGACATAATTCATTGGAACATCCAAAAGGTACGTACTACGATTACCGTCTGATTTCTTTCCTAAATGACCTATCGTTCGATTATTCCATCGAGTCTTGATTTGTGTGCATTTAGTTTCTCACTACTCTGCTCGTGCATATGTTATGCTTTCCTTCGCCGAGTCCCGGGCCGGTATGTCCCGTGCGTATGGCTCACCGGGTTCCCCGCTTGAGGGTCGGGTGCCATATATATATATATATATATATATATATATATATATATATATATATATATATATATATATATATATATATATTCCGAAGTTAGATGTGTTATGGCGTTATGGTGTGTTTATGGTTCGCCGAACCACATATGATGTGATACTATGATATGATATTATGATGTGTGTCGGAGATTACGGAGCAAAACTTCTGGAGTTAGATGTGTGTGGCGCCGAGGGCAGGGCGGTGCCACGTTTTCCCCGGGTTTCGCAAGGGACAGGATACCGTTCTTAGCATGCATGGTCTGTGTTTCCAGTAAGTTATTTTGATTACTTTGTATTTCGTGCTTAATTTCTGTACTCATTCTCTGCACTATTTATTCTGTTTGTGGTTCTGTTCATATTATTCCATGCTTTACATACTCAGTACATATTTCGTACTGACCCCCTCTTCTTCGGGGGCTGGGTTTCATGCCCGCAGGTACAGAGGCTTGTTTTGCTAATCCACCCGCTTAGGACGCCTACTCAGCTGTCTTGGAGTGTTCCCTTGTCCGGAGCCCATATTTTGGTACAGACTCTTCCGTTGTATATCTTTGTGTATATTCAGGGGTACGGCGGGGCCCTGTCCCGTCATATGGTTCTGTTATATTCGTTAGAGGCCTGTAGACATATTTGTGGGTCATGGGTCGTGTTTGTTTGGTTTTGTCTGTGATCTGTGCCTTAAGCGGCCCTGTTTGCTATTATGGCCGAAATGGCCCATATGTTTGCATATGTATGTATATTCAGTCGATGTGTATCCCGACATCCTACGGGCTTTGGTATGGTGTTTCTGATCCACGTGGCCGCTTAAGACGACGTCTGTTATTAGTATCTGTGTAAATTAACGTATGCTAAATGTGAATAAGTCTTTGGTATGTCGATTTGGTATCTGAATGTGTATGGGTGTCCAATTAGGGCACCAGTCATGGTCCACGGGGTTGGGTCGTGACACCAAGCCCATGTGGAAATTAAATTTAAGTCATAAAAGAGAGAGAAGGGTCATTATTTGTCAAGAATATTCAAGAAAAAGGAAGAAGACTTGAGAGAAATTTAAGGGGGCAACATATTCGGCCAAGAGGCCAAAAATTCAAGACCAAGAATTTTGATCCCAAAAAATTATTTCTCCTAGTATTCCTACTAATTCAAAGGTCATCTCTAACGTGGCATAATCGTTGAAACAAGAAAATCGCTCTTCGTTGCAAAATCACAACTCTAGCTAAGTGGAGAAGTTGAGAAGAAAAGGTAAGATTTAATCCCTTTTATATGTTATGAAGGGTTTGTTTATGTTGTAGTATGTAGAAATGGATAGAAATTATGAAAATATGGAAGTTTGTATGGTGGTGTGTATATGCATATGGGCCGTGTGTATATGTTGTGTGTAGGAAGGATGGGACAATTTCTATGTAGTAATTTGATTGTTGTAGATATATATTTTGTGATGGAAATGAGAATTTGATAACTTAAATTGTTATTGGAATTGTTATGGGCTGATTTGGAAGCCAATATGATGTTCGTGTCGTTTCTTTAAATGTGAGAATAATGTTGTTAGAATGTGTGTTGTTGGGATAGTTCATGAATTTGGAAGCAAGAAATGCATTAAAAATTGTTTCTAGGGAAGTTGGGGAATTTTCGGGTGAATTATGGTTTTGGTGGAATTTTTGTGCATTTTGTTGAATGATATGAAATGCTTTCGAATTGTATTTGAATGATCTTGAATTAGTAAATGAATATGAAAACGTTGATATTGGTTTGAAAGTGTGAAGTTGGAGCAGAAGTTGTTGCATTATGTAGAAAGGAAGACTATTTATGTTAGAATGTGTTTTGTATTGATTGTTGGTGTTGTTGGTATTGCTGTGGGTGTTGTTGTTGACATTTGGCCGAGCAAAATTCTCGGGGATGTTGAGTTTATAGGGGAGATGCTGTCCAAATTTCTGTAGACAAGTATGGGTTCAAGATTTAATTCCTAAAGGCTTATAATCAATATTTGGTGATCGTGACCAATTGTAGATTTTGGAGGAAACGGGATTTGAGTTTGGACAAGCGTAAAAGGCAAATAAGGTATGTAAAGCTCTACTTTTTCTTTCTTTGGCATGTCTTAGTTATGATAGGCTATGATACGAACCTCGGGGATAACTCTACTCCTTAAAATCTGAGCTTAGGTTTGACCCTTTTTCATTCAATGTAATTGAATTAGGTTTTGTTGGAAAAATATGTTTAAACCCCTTATTACTCCAAAAAGGGTCTTGCGTCATAAAACATTCATAACTTTCACAAAGAGAACCGGAATGCCCCAAAACTTTCGTTGACGTCTCCATAAGGCCTAACGTCCGTAATTTATGTACGCCACCTCGACTTGTCCCGAGGTGGGCCCTCAATTTCCGAAACCTTCTTGTATTGTTCAATTTGACCTGTTTTCGTACTATGATTAAAAGAAACCTTTAGATATTGTTCCGACTACTAAACGATAGTTGTTTTAACTATTCCATTGAACCCTATGATATATTTTGAAATGTACAAGTGATCTCAGAAGTTTTTCTTTAACGTAATCCGTCGTGACATCTGAAAGGTACGTACTATGGCTATCGTTTGATTTCTTTTCTAAATGACCTATCGTTCGGACTATTCTATCGAGTCTTTGTAAATATTTTATGATGCATATAGTTTCTCACTAGTCTACTCGTGGATGCCTCAATGCTTCCTTCACTGAGCCCGGGCCAGGATATGTTATCACGCGTATTCCACTGCATTGTTCGCCGTGCCTCGATGTGAGGGGGCAGGTATACATGTACATGGGTTGTGGAGTATGCTGTGCCATGTACACATATTCTGATATTTGATGATATGATATGATATGGCCATCTGATATGTTATGATATGTTACGGAGATATTCCCTACTCTGGAGTTATGCTGTGTTGTGGCGCCAGTGAAGGGGTGGCGACCACATTCTATCCACTGTGTCCCATAATGGGGCCGGATATGGCATATGTTCTGACTTGCATTACCTATGTTTTATGAGTAAGCATTTTGATACTCCTATTATTGCACTTATTTTCTGTACTCCCTGCTCAGATTATTATTCTGTTTATTGTATCTCATGCTTTACATACTCAGTACATATTCCGTACTGACCCCCTTTCTTCGGGGGCTGCGTTTCATGCCGCGCAGGTACACCCAGATGATGTGAAGTTATTGTAGAGGATGTTCCAGCAGAGTTGGCAAGCTCCATTTGCTCCTGGAGTGCTGCCGAGTCAGAGTTTGTATGTTATGCTTTTCTGGATTGATGTTAGAGACTTTGCAAACAGGGTCGTGGGTATAGTATGTCAGTTGTGTAAAGCGGCTTCGTCAGCCGATATGTCATTCTGTATTATGTATTAAATTCTATGTGATCACAGATTCTGTTTGATTTGGAAAGCATCGAAAAGAATATTTTGAGAGGTTATTATGTATTTTCTTTTTATTTGATTTAAAAGTCTAATAAGATTTTGTGTGTCCCAAAGGTCTGTGGGTTCGCTCGGCTCCGGATGTGGGGCCAGGTGCCCATCACACCCTAGTGGAATTAGGGTGTGACAATCTTCCTTAAATATTATACAAGATATGGAACGGTGAGGAAAACAATCACAAATCACATGGTATAAGTCAAATCACGGCTAGCATAACCCACATAACAGAAATCATACCAAACTAGTTGATTTATAATCATAACCACGCCTGAAGGCCTAACATGCTTCCCGTTACTCTAACTACCCAACAACATACACCGGTACCCATCCAAGTTCTCATCGTCATCACTAAGGTGGGACCCCCATCACGCCCAATACCCTTTCAATATTTATAAACTATATAAGTCCTCCGATCGGATTCTAAGAATAAATCGTAGCCTACCTCAAAGCCGAGCGGGCGCCACAAACTCTCACTCCAAAGCCTTGCCCTTCCGTAGTGCTTCCGCTCGATCGAAGTCTAACAAGTATAAATTATACATCAAAATATTGATCTAAGGATACTCAATAAAACATAAAAGGATTCATATCCAAAAGTTACCCCAAAATCCCCAAATCTAACCCCGAAGGTCAAAACAGTAATTTATCGAGAAATTGAACTTAACAAGATCAAATTAGTAACCTAAATGGTTATACGAACTGAAAAATACCTATATTGCTATATTTGAAAAGAAACCCAGAATGAACCCAAAACATCCAACCCCAAGCCCAAGGGCAAAAATGGAAATTGAAAATAAAATCATGCTACCCATAGTCTAGATAGTTCATAACCTAAATTTCATAAGAATCTAACCACAAATTTGCCTTCAATTTTACTAATTAGTTAAAACCCCAATTTATGGAAAACCCTTATTTTATTAAGTGGGTTCATGGATTAGAAAGGAACTTTGAGGATAAAATCATGTAATTAAGTCTAGAAGGAAGTTCTAATCTTACGTTAATGAAGAATCTTGAATTTGGAGCTTGGAATACCCAAAACTGAGCTCTAGAACTTAAAATATTTGGAAATAATGTTCCCCTTCGAAATCCGGAATTAAATCATTGTTTCAGTGATTTAATTCATTGCGAACACGAGGACCACTCACGAACGCAAACACACTCGACCCGGCCCAGTGAAAATGGCCTTCGCGAATGCGAGGCTTCACATCTGGGCCGGCCCAGACCCATTCCTCTTCTCGAACAGGACCTTGCGAACACAACTTTTTCTCGCGAACATGAAGAAGAAAACCAAAGGAACTGACACCAGAAAATCTGGTGTCGCCCAAACTAGGAATGGATACCCGAAACTCACCCAAAACTCCCCAGACACAAACTAAATATGCAGACTGATTGTAAATTACGCTATGAACTTGCTTGCGCACTCGGATTTCCGAAAAGAGGTCGTCTTGACCTGAGGTTGACCACGGTCAACTCCAAAACATCCTAAACTCATAAATCCAACCAAGGACCCAAATTACACCCTAACGCCTTGGGACCCGAACCAAAGACTCCACTAAGTCATAAATAATGTTTCGGACCTAGTGGAATCAATAAAACTTCAAAAATAACAAGAATACCATCGGTGTTAACTTTGGTCAACTTTTTTCACTTAGAAAATTCTAATATCCTCAAAACCAACCAAAACCCGCCTGATTACCTCAGGATTCGCTTTACCCATCCCCCCAAGTTATAATTACAGAAAAGAGACTAAGGGAAGGGTAAACGGGGTAAGAAGCCTAAAACAATCGAAGGGATTGTTACATCAGATACTATTTAAACAAACATTCGTCCTCAAACGGAAAGGAAACGAAGGAGAAAGGTACCTGAATTGATAAAAAAACTGAGGGTATCTACTCCGCATATCTGCCTCGGTCTCCCAAGTAGCCTCCTCAACTGGGCGGTGCTTCCACTCTACCTTTACTGAAGCTATCTCCTTTGATTTAAACTTCCTAATTTGCCTATCCAAGATTGCCACCGGCTTCTCTTCAAAGGACAGATTCTGATCAAATAACATCGAGTCCCAATGGATTGTATAAGACCCATCAGAATGGTACCTCTTTAACATGGAAACATGAAACACCGGGTGAACACACGCCAGACCTGGTGGCAAAGCCAACTCATAGGTTACCTTACTAACACGTCGAAGGATCTCAAAAGGACCAATAAATCTCAGACTTAACTTACCCTTCTTCCCAAACCTCATCACATCCGTCATGGGCGAAACTTTCAATAGAACTTGATACCAACCATGAACTCCATATCATGGACTTTTCGATCCACATACTCTTTTTTCCTACTCTGAGCTGCAAAAAGCGTTTCCTGAATATACTTTACCTTATCCAAGGAATCCCTCAACAAATCAGTATATCACCTACCATACAAAGCCTCAAATGGAGCCATATCGTTACTTGAGTGATAACTGTTGTTGTAAGAGAACTCTGACAAGGGCAAGAACTGGTCTCAATGACCACCAAAATCAATCACGTAAGCCCACAACATGTCCTCTAACAGCTGAATAGTCCTCTCAAACTGACCATCTGTCTGCGGGTGAAAAGTTATACTAAGATTCAACTGAGTCCCCAATTCTTTCTGCAAAGTCCTTCAGAAATGGGATGTGAACTGAGTGCCTCTGTCTGAAATGATAGAAATGGGAACCCCATGCAATCGGACAATCAACCTATTGTCACGACCCAAACCGATGAGCCGTGACAAGTACCCGACCATTGCTGGTCAAGCACTCCTGTGCCTGCATTTAGTTCTCACTGACTATCCTGGGCCCATCCATAATCTGTAACTGAGCTATGCTGTCTCCCAAACAACCAATGTAAGAGACACTGTACCGGGAATTCACGGCCAACACATAATATAGACATAAGCATTGAGAGTATAGCGCAAGCCGATTTGGCCGCTACACATATACTATACCACAAAAAGAGCGCCGATGAGGCTGCATAATATCATGGCTACATATCACTGTCTACAGACCTCTATGGAGTGCAACTGTAGAAATGACAGGACAAGGCCCTGCCGTACCCATATATGTACGTAACCGAATAGCATACCAAAAGGGTTGTAGCTCCGGATCAATAGAGCGTACTGACTGCTGCTGAGGGGAGGTCCTACTGCTGCGAATCGTCTGACTGGCTACCTGGTCCTGCGGGCATGAACGCAGCGTCCACAAGAAGGGACGTCAGTACGAATAATGTACCGAGTATGTAAGGCATGAATAGTAATATAGTAAGGGATGTAAAGTATGAATAATAACAGAATGGAAATATAGAGCATATCATGAGATAAAAGAGTAACCTGTACATGTGAGTGCCTCTTAGGGCGGATGCCATGCATGCTTAGCTTTCTTTGAAAAACATTTCTTGTTCATGTATACAGAAAATAGAACATATCATATTGCCGAGGCGTCGGCTCCGATCCATTTAGCCACATATATTCCGAGTCCGGGATGGTATCATGTCATATAATACCAACTGATCAGGTGGAAACGCGTCTATAGCGCTCTGGTCCTCTTTCCCATATACATACACATATACATGTATCATGTTCATGTATCATGTACATATATCATGTTCATGTATCATATATACATATCACATAAGCAGCATGCAGGAGAGCCCAAGGAAAACTATATCTCTATCGGAGTGACGTAAGGTCGGTAATCTCCAATTACATTATGGAATAACCATGATCTTCATGTCTCACCTTAGAGGAACAATTATTATAACGTGAGGCTATCAATGAAAAACAACATCAAGAGAAAGCATAAAATAGGATCGTAAATCTCATAAGGCGTCAATTCATATACTTTGGAATCTTTAAAAATAGTCATGATCCATGAATAAAATTGAGAAATCAAGAAATAGCTCAACATTCTTATATCGTCATTGAAATCGTAAACTTGGAACCTTTAAACACGGAATCCTCATCATCATAATCATCGTGGGAAAATATTCTCATCTTTGACATCGTCATTATCATTGTGAAAACAGGTTCATCGCTGTTATCATAAGAGCTCATGGAGCCATAAATCTCTTATTTAGAAAATACGAACATTTTGGAAAACAGTTATGAATTATTAGGAAAGGGGTTATGCCTTGGAGTCACAAACATCTAAATTTTGAAAGCAAGGAAGATATGGAAGCATTTTTGAAGTCATAACATCGATTTCATGACTTTGAAAGAAAGGGACGAGCCTTAACATACCTGTTCAACCTCCTATTGGCTACGCTTATGTGTCCGAGCTCGTAAGTCTACATTTAAGAGGATTTAAACCAATGTTATCCTCTTTATTGCACACTTGTTCCAAGTTTCAAATCAAACTATTCTATATTCTGCCGAAAATCGGGCAGCATCTCCCCTATTTATATGCCTAGCCCGAATTCTCAATTCAACAACCAACAACAACCACAACAATACCAACATTAACCATAATGTTTCCAACACCAAAATACTATATAAACATCCCATATGGTGTTTGTCCTATATTTCCATCACAGAATCATTTTATAACAATTTTACAGCTCCTTCTCCGTAAATAAACTAAGATTAACGTTAATAGCAGAAGATTCATACCTTTCTCTTGATAATATTGCCGTATCTTCGCTTCTATACCTTGAGCTGAAGCCACAACGCGTTAATACACAATTTTGTAGTTGCAACTGTACGCCGTCTGGATCGAAATTTGGGAATTATACCTGGTTTTGGGCTAAGAAGTTGGTGTTGGAAAGTTGGAGAGTATTCTGGAAGGTTTGGGGAGGTTTGGGTGTGTTTTGGACAAAAATATGAGGGGGTCTCCCCTTTAAATTGCGGTCAAGGTTCTGCCTGGACTGACTTAAATTTCCTTCAGCGCGTTCGCGCCCCCTTATTTTTTTCTGACTGCACCTTCATTCAGTAAAAAGATCATACCTCTTGATCCTGATATCGTGTGAGGGCCCACGACCTATGGTTGGAAATATAATTCAATTATCGACAACTTTAATTCATGGTGTTTTTCCAAATTCCAAACTTATGACATCGTTTTTGCCCCTCCAAGTCATATCATCCGAAAATGTTTCCTTAAATCGTCCTTTTAGAGGGCTTATGCTCATATTTAGCTTAAGGGTCCTTCTTAGGACTTTCTCAACTTTCCATGTACTACTCATATATCTCTTCATATGTCCTTCATAAAACTCCGGTATGTGGGCCCCACTTAGCTTGCAGCAACGAGGGCTTTTCATCAAGTGCCATGTGAACCAATACACCCCATATAGTCTCTAAATGTCATATATAGGTTATTATTACATTCTTATAATATAACCTTCATCCCGAATCTGGGCCTCAAAATTGTTCAGCGCGTTCGCGCTGTGTTGGCCCTTGGCCTTCTGCGCGTTCGCGCCACACCCTGGCGCATTCGCGCAGACCATTTTCTGGCTGCCAGCCCGACTTGTAACGTCCATATCTCCTTACCCCGATGTCCTATTGAGGAGCGGTTTGTTGCGTTGGAAACTAGACTTCCCGAACTTCACTTTAGACTTTTGTTTCACTCAAATATCGTAATATACCAAAACATATTCTTTCTTCCAATTAGACCAAAATTTCTGTACCAAACCTTGCCCAACTTTCCTTCAAAGCCTCGGAAGCTTAATCTCCTTAGTTCACTGATTTTTCAATCCTCCTATAACCTGTTACGCGGACTCGGACTCTTATAATTGTAACACGATCACCTATGATCTTGCATCTTCTCGACAATAACTCTGATATCTGTAGTTGAATAGCCATTACCGAATGAATCTCAACGTACAGAAACTACGGGGTGTAACACTTATCCACAGTAACTCAAATAGCATCAAACTTGCCCAAGGTCTTCGGTAGCCCTACCAAAAAGTCCATAGCTATCCTCTCCCACTTCTACTCTAGAATGGGCATCCTCTGAGTCATACCACCTGGTCTCTGATGTTCATACTTAACCTGTTTGCAGTTCAAAACACTGAGCTACGAACTCCATAATATCCCTCTTCATATTACCTCACTAATAATGCTGCTTCAATTCATGGTACATCTTTGTAGCACTAGTGTCACGACCCGACTAGGGGCCGCGACGAGTACCCAAGGCTCACCACCGAGCACCGCTCGTTCTATTACTCGTCATACTCAATTAATTCCCTTTTTCAAGTTTATACTCAAATCGTGAGAAAGTCATATTTCCTTTGAAAACATAAATACATTTATATACATAAGCCTTTCGGCCATCAAAATAATACATATACATAGTAGCAATCTCGTGAGACCATATAACCCACACTGCGTATCTACGAGCCTCTACTGGAGTGCTAGACATAAAGACGGGACAAGACCCCGTCATGCCCAACATACATATACATGAATATACACAAAAGAATAATCATAAGCACCTCCGAAACAAAGGAGTGCTCTCTAATCAGCTACTGGCTCCTACGAGTTCGGATCAAGCTCACCTCCCTGTCTACCTGTGGGCATGAACACATCGTCCAAAGAAAATGGACGTCAGTACGAACATTGTACTGAGTATGAGAGGCATAAACAATAATGAAACATCAATGAAATGAAGAGACATCAAATGAGGAGCAATCTGTATCTGACTGTGAATCATAAAAGAAATAAATCATGCCATCTTACTCATACTCATCATCATATCATATATGCATAAATGTATAAGTATAAGTTGCCCGTCCATGTAGGTACGGCGTAATAATAAGTAACCTGCGTCCAGGCCTCCCGCGTCCCAGGTATAAGCTGCCCACTATAGTGGTGTGTATATCTGCCCAACTATATAGGTACGGTGTAATATCATCATCATATGCTCATCATAATATACTCATCATAGTATGCTCATCATAATATGCATGAAGACTCAAGGACAACTATACTTTATCGGGGTGACGTAAGGTCGTGATCCCCCAATTTCATTATGGAGCATTCAAAAGCATTCTGCCTCACCTTGAAGGAAGTAGTATATAAGGTGAGTATGTACAATGCATAACATCATTGACTTTATGGTACTCTGCCTCACCTTGAAGGGACAATAAATAAGGTGAGTGTATACAATACATGACATACTTAACTTAATGATATTCTGCCTCACCTCAAGGGGAATAACGTATGAGGTGAGTGTTTACAACATATGACGTCATTAGAATTATAGGAACGTCATATCATGAAATCTAAAATCTTTAGACTCAAGCTTATCATCATCATCATTGGACTCATAACACATCTCTTATCTCATATAGCTATTCATGATCATAGACTCTTGACCTTCCGGGATATATATATAGAGAATTCATGGAGAGAAAGGAGAATCATACCATCGGATTCATGCCATAGAAAGAAAGGAATAGCCTCACATACCTTTTACGTTTAACTAATCTATCGCTTGCTTGTTCTCCTTCAATATCCACGTTTCTACCTTCAAGAGAGAATTCGCATTAACGGTAGTTAATCGACTATAAGAACGTGTTTCTATTTCTAGGGAAAATTGGGTAGCATTTCCTTTGTCTATATGACTTTCCCCATATTCCATATCAACTCCCAAACGTCCGTAACATCATTCATAATGTCATAAATAACAATCATCATTTATCTACATCATTCTCATTTCACAATTTCACTTCAATTTCCCCATAATCATGGTCATCGTTTACTATTACGTTCTTTCATATATAATACTTATCCCATGTTATAAATGTCATCCATAACTTATTTACAATCTCAACATATCTATATTCATGTTTCATTCCAACTACTACTCAACAATGATACTATTCACACACTTATGACCCATTTTCTATAGGCTTCCACAATCCAAGTTTTTCAACTTATCAATACTTCAAACATCATGAAAACATCATAAAACTTACCTTAGATATTGTAGGAATAAGCCTTGAGTGGTGTTACTGTCACGACCCAACCCCGTAGGCCGCGACTAGTGTCCGACATGGACACCCGTACGTACTTACTAACCAAAATTCATTTACGTTTACATACCATAAAACCTGTGCATACAAAATCATATACGTATTACTTAGATCGTTACTTATATAATAGCACGTAAATCAATCAGGCTAACGTAGCACAGGAAAAAACTCGATACGAACCGTATAACCATCGCTGAACATACACGACCCATGACCCACATACATGTCTACAGGCCTCTAATACACATACAGACAACAGAATCATATGACGGGCCAGGGCCCCGTCGTACCCAAAATGGTCACAAATACAAAGATATGTACAACAGAAAGATCTGTATCGAAAGTGTGGGCTCCGGATCAAAGGAGCACTGCAAACAGCAGAATGTACACTCTAGGCTGGCGGATCACCTCTATAAACGTCTGTACCTGCGGGCATGAAACGCAGCCCCCGAAGAAGAGGGGGTCAGTACGGAAAATGTACCAAGTATGTAAGGCATGAATTACAGAACGAGGAAACATAGTTAGAAATGGAAACTTTACAGAACCAGTAAAACTGTATAAGATCATCATCACGTTTCTCTTATGTAACGGAGTAATATCTCTCAAGTCTCGAATCATATACATATACACACCTGCATATATACGACCTGTTCCGGCCCTATAGTAAGGGACTTGGTGAATAAGGTCAGACATATCAACATCACATACCGTATATACATATAACGTGTCCCGGCCCTTTTGTGAGGGACTCGGTGAATAGGATCATGTATGGCAGAGTCATATATCATATGTATACATAACGTGTCCCGGCCCTTTTCTGAGGGACTCGGTAGATAGAATCATGCATGGTAGAATCATATGTCATATATATACATAACGTGTCCCAGCCCTCTATTGCGGGTCTCGGTGGATAAAGTCATCACGTGCCATCCTGGCCACCACCCCTGTATCATCATATCATCACATACATATACATATAACGTGTCCCGGCCCGCAAGTGAGAGGGACTCGGTGAATAATGCAGAGAAGTACGCACGATAACATGTCCTGGCCCGGGCTCAGTGAATAGACATATCAAGCTTGCACGAACAAAATAGTACGAAACCAAATACTCGTAAATCAAGACCTGAGATACAACATACTGATATACAACATGCTTATCGACATATGAGGGTTCAGAACAAGTTTCGGGTCAATCGGAATTAATATACAAAAGTTACGAGCGTTTGAAGTATAGAACGCTCTACAATCGTTTCAAAAGCTCTTTCTGGAAAGTCAAAGCTGTAATCAGGTTAACTACCTTTTAGACATGGTTATGGATCAAACCAAATAGAACCCTTGGAATCATTCACACGTATCAAGGACTGTCAAGGACTCGGTAAAATAATCGACGTGCTAGCATTTAATAATCAAACTTTAGTCATATCAAGGTACCGACATCATATATCATATACATATGTAACATATTCATACACGCATACTCATAGAATATCATACGGTGTGTTGCTGCGGAACGTACTGCCCGATCCACGGATATAACGTATTAGTGCCGAAGAACGTTCGGCCCGATCCGAGATTGTATACAAAAGTTAAGAACATTAATACTTATAGAATTATTTTAAGGTCATGAATTCTTATACTTAGCTTAATACCCAATTATGCAATAATCTTAACCATTCTACGTTTACTCGTATCGATAGACCAATAGGGATCGTAGACAAACTCGGAACTTATTAATTAGAGCCTTTGAAGTACGGGGCCTCCTAACGACATTTCGTAAGCCGTATTTGGAGATTCAAGTAACAAACATATTAAGTAACTTTCCAATATCATTATGGACCAAACCGAATAGAGACTCTAGAACCATGAATACATATCGAATTATTTACCAAGGACTCAAGTCATATCGATTTGGTTTCGTCCCACGTTCGGAAATATACCAACTAAATTCTTCGAACGTCATCATATATACATATGCATATCAAACCATATAGAATACTTATGGAAGTCAAGGACGATGGCCATCCTAGTGGCTCTAAGAATAGAATTTCTCTTTAGGGACATACATTAACTCGGCCAAAATATCAACAACAATACCAACGATTGTTCCAATAATACAAACAATCAATTTAAGACACATTCTAACATTAGTAACTTTCTTCTTTTCATAATTCTTCAACACTCAATTCAACTACATCCATTTTCAAGTCAATTTCAAATGCTCACCTATTCATTGCTTATTCAAAATCATTCAACACAATTCAAGAGCACTTTAGGCAATTTGCAATATATTCAACAATTTCCCACTAACACCCTATCTTACCCGAAACCTCCACAAATGCAACAATACTACAACATCACATTCTTCTTCTTCCAAATTCATCTATAACAACAACAATTCCATTTTAGTGACTCCATTTCCATAATTTCATAAATTATAATAAATTCACATAATTTTCCTACAACAACTCACAACAATTTTCTCATGCCAACTAGAACCATTAACCTTCCATTTACAACACAAGGCTACAACATACATATATGATTCTTCCAATATAAAAGAGTAAAATTCTTACCTTTTTCTAATTTTTTTTCCACTTTCCACAAGAAGCACTTTCTGGCCTCAAAATTTATATCATGTTGGAGAGGGTCTTGAGCTTACTAAGAATATAAGAAAATTATGATTTTTTGATCAAGAGTTGAAGAGCAAAATTTTTTCTCTTTTCTTTCAAGGTGGCCGAATGGCACCTTTGTTCTTGCCCTCTTTTTTGTTCTTGAAAGTTCTTGCTTTTTAATAACAAATTATGACCCCTTTCACTCATTTATTTACCTTGAATACTTATCATGGGCTTGGCCCATTTTGTTATGGCCATAACCGGCCACCCCCTTAAGATTGGGCCTTGGTTTCTCTTTTTTTTTTCTAGCCCACTTAATTATGGGCCCTATTTTGTAATTTCCGAAACTAATTTCCGAAATTCCAATTTTACCCTTAGCCTTCCTCCATATTTTCGCATCAATATTTTTCACGAACAACACATATATATCAATAAAAATCAAAATATGGCCTTATTTTTTCACAAGTCAACATTATTTCAAAATTTCCGAATGTGCGAAATTACGGGATATAACAGTTACTCTCCTTGCACCAAAACCCTAGTTCACTTCTCTTGAAATTTCTTGGCTTAAATGAACTTTAACGTGTTTCTCACACTTAGTTTTTGTTGATTTGATGAGGTTGATCATCAAATTTTCATGAATTCTTGTATATGAAATGTGTGGAAGCTTCCAGAGAAGTCTTGAGTTGTGGAGAATGAAAAATGGAAATGAAATAAATGAACTTGGGTCTCTTATTTAAAACTTGAAATCTGTCCCAACGTCATTATACGATCCGTATAAATTTATACGGTCCGTATAATCGATCGTAAAACTGCTCCAGTGATCACCCATTCCTGTGTCAATTTGACGGCACATTATACGGGCCGTATAATTTTATACGGTCCGTATAATCGACCATGAATTCAACCCTTCAGCAACTTCATTCTGTGTCGCTTCTACGGTCCATTATACGGGCCGTATAACATGATACGGTCCGTATAATCGATCATATAACCCATCAGTTCACGGAATCTTATTTTCGTCACTTCGTTTGATCTCCGATCCTTATGGAACCTTCTTAACACTTATTTATCACCTCATTTACAATCTAAGGGTCGTTATAACTCGTCTCCAAAGAAGCATTTCGTTATCATTAACTTGTTACTCGTAATTTCTTTCCGATACACATCGTACACCTTGCCTTCCCTCGGCAAACCTTCTTCTCTTATTGAAATCTTAATTTGGGTCGTCAACCGTCATTCCTTTCTTATTAAAATGTCGTATGCGTCGCGCTCTTCGCTAGCCTATTCACTATACGTTAACGGGAATTTTTCCAAGGTGTAACAACTAGGATGAATGGAATATCTAGAACTGTGAGCCTCTTCCATAATCAACCGAATCAAACCACCCACATGAGGAATATAAGCACACCCCTTTATCCTCAAAACCCCTTCACCATCAAGAATCGCTTCCTTTGCCTCCCCTCTCAACACTTTATCCCGAATCTTACACAAATTCACATCCTCATACTGTTGTGCCTTAATCTGCTCTGAAAATGACGACCTCGCCTTACACAAGCCAAAGCCTTGCCTGGTTCCGAAATATTAAGCCTCACCATACTATTAGCCAAAGACTGAACCTATATAGCCAAAGGACGCTCCTTAACAATCAAATGCACCAAACTACCCATACTCACTGCCTCCCGACTCAACACATCCGCTATCATATTAGCCTTGCTTGGATGATAAAGAATGGTAATGTCATAGTCCTTGAGCAACTCCATCCACCTACGTTGACTCAAATTCAGATCTCGCTGATTAAACACATGTTGAAGACTATAATGATCCGTGAACACCTCACAATGAACTCCATAAAGGTAATGTCTCCAAATCTTTAATGCAAAAACTATCGTTGCTAACTTCAAGTCATGAGTGGGGTAGTTCTTCTTATTCACCTTCAACTACCTCAAAGCATATGCTATCACCTTGACCTCCTGCATCAAGACACAACCCAAATCAATCCGAGAAGCATCACAATAGACCATAAAATCCTTGCCGTCCACCAGTAAAGCCAAAATCAGAGCCGAAGTCAATAAAGCCTTGTGCTTTTGAAAGCACTCCTCACACTCATCAGACCATTGAAAACCAACAATCGTCTGAGTCAACCGAGTCAAATGGGAAGCAATAGAAGGGAACCCCTTCACGAAACGTCGATAATAACTCGCAAGACCTACAAAAATCCGAACCTCTGTCACTGAAGTAGGCCTAGCCCAATCTCTAACTTCCTCAATATTTTTAGGATCCACCACGTGTCACGACCCAAACTGGAGGGCCATTACACCCGAGCCCTACCTGCCGAGCACTGCTAAATATGCTTTCTCATCATGATCATAAAAAAGAGTGGACCTCAAGGGTCACCAGATGAAAATCTGCTAAATCATACAAGAGATATGCTGAAAAAGGAATGAACCCAAGTAGATACACTATACAGCTAAACTGGAGAAAAACTATGCAAGCCGACAAGGCCAACGTACAATACTATACAGCAAATAATGTGGGTCGAATGTCCATATAAAGTATAACTATACCATGACTATCTACAAGCTTCTACTGGAGTACCTGACATAAAGAGGTCGGGAAAGGGCCCCGCCGTACCCATATGTACACAAAAAAATATCGTACCAAGACTAGACTGCAACTCCGGAACAAGTGAAGTGCTCCAATATCAGCTGACCAACGGTTTACAGGGGCTGATCATCAACCTGTCTACCTGAAACTGCGGGCATGAAATGCAGCGCCCCCAAGAAAGGGACGTCAGTACGGACAAAGTACTGAGTATGTAAGGGATGAAAGTAACATTTAAGAGACATAAGAGAACATAGGATGAAACGAGTGCAACCTCTATGTCTGAACTGCCTTTGTGGGCCAATGATATACGTAAATACTGTGCATGCATGCATAAGGGTCATATATATATATGCGTATATAATGCCTATCAAGTCTTTGTGGGCATCCCATCCTATCATATCGGCCTCTGTGGGCATCATCATCATCATCATCATTATGTGACCAGCTGATCAGGTGGTAATGCTATCCTATCAGTAGCATTACATTTTTGTTCCGTTCATAAGGGTTATGCCAAAAAGAAGGAAAGTTAGCCTTAACATACCTCAAGTCGTCCAAGTAATCCAACGGCGAGCTTATCACAACTAGAGCGCCAATCCTATAACAAAGGAATACATATACAACTTAGATGGCGCTAGTATATCACGTATATTAATGATAACTCGATTCTAAAGTGAAACAGACAGGATTTCCCCTATTTATTAATCATCACCATAAAGTACACAACCAACAATTAATATAACAACCTCATATGATTTTTTTTAAACTCATATCAACAATATTTAAAGATATACAATTGAGCAGGCCCATATACGCTTGTATACAACACTTCCTTCTTTCATATACACCAAGTACAACAACCTCCAGACACCCTCACCATTAACTATTATACCCCATAACAAGATTTTGCTCAAAATATACTAAGAATCATGGCTCAAGTTAGATTTCAACTCAAAATAACATCAAATTCATGTTTGAACCTTTCCCCCAATTTCTTTCTCTCAAACCTTAACATAACTATCCTATAAACTCATAAACATGGAAATAAGATGAAATCTTACCTCAAGAACTCAAGAACACTTCAATTCCAAGATCACTTCACCTTGAAATATCCTCCAAAGCTTCTACAAGGAGAAGAAACAAGCTTCAACAATACTTTGCAAACCCTAAGCACTTGATTCTCACTTTGATCTTTGATTTTTGCTTGGGGGAGTGATTGAATATAATGGAAGAGGTTTCTAGAGATTTCATGAACTTGGGTTTGAGTTAAAATGACTTAAAAATAAGGAGGGGTCCTAATATATAAAATCAGCAAAAATCCACAGCCTCAGAAATACGTTTCGTATTTTTCAACCCAAAAATCCGCCTTCTCTATTAAATTTTCAAATACTTAAATACGGCCAGAATTTCAAGATACGGTATGTATCCTAAAAATACGATCCACATAAAAGAATTACAGAACAAAACTTTGTCGAAACGTATTTTCTTCATTTCACTTATTCTCTAATCCTTCCATAACTTACAAACATGAACTTAAACCCCTATAAACATAAGATAGGCATATCCAACCACGTATAACCTCGAAGATGGCCCTAATGTCCAAGACTAGGGAAATTAACATACGATGAATATCAATGTATAAAACTACGAGGTGTAACACCATGATGCCATACTTAGACACCACATGTCCCAAGAATGCCACCTAGCTAAGCCAAAACTTTCACTTTGAAAATTTATCATATAACTTCTTCTCCTTCAATAAACCAAGAACGATCCTCAAATGCTTCTCATGATTCTTCTTGCTATGAGAATAAACCAAAATGTCATTGATGAAAATAATAATAAAGGAATCTAAATAGGGCTTGAAAACTCCATTCATCAAGTCCATAAAATCTTCGGGTGTCACGCCCCAAATCTGGAGTGGCATGACCGGCACTCGATGCCAACCTAGGCCTGAGCGAACCACTCTAAATCTGAAACTCTAGGAGTAACCCCCAACTTAAACCAATAAGGCCTACCTGCACACAAATAATACCAACAAGTCGGCGAGGCTATAATCTGGATATATATATATATATATATATATATACTGACCATCTCGTCTGAACTGGGCACACACACCCAAAATATAAATACACAACTGAGTAAGCCGATGAGGCTGCCATGTATGATGTACGACAACATAAGAGCCGACAAGGCTGCATAACATCCCCAACAACGTACAACTGTCCACAGACCTCTAGGAAACACGAGCTGTAGAAAGGACAGCACATGGCCCCGTCATACCTATACAGGTCAAAATAGCATACCACAAAGGAACTGTAGCTTTGAACCCAGTGGAGCGCATTGACTGCGGCTGAGTGGAAGGCCTACTGAGCTAGATCGTCTGTCCGACTACCTGAACCTGCGGGCATGAACGTAGCGCCCCCAGACAAAGAGACGTAAGTATGAATAATTTACTGAATATATAAGGCAAGATAGCAACTGAAATGTAATAACAAGCTATACTCTGGACATTTCAAGAAAGCATCTGGAGGTACTCTACCTGGGTCTCCTTTCATCTGAGGCAAGATAACATAACTCTATAGATATAACTCCGTGACCCGAGGGTCAGGCATAGATAACTCCATGGCTCATAGGCCAGGTATAATCAACTCCATGACCCGTAGGTCAGGTATAATCAATTCTATGACCCGTAGGTCAGGTATGCGCAACTCCGTGACCCATCGGTCAGGCAATAACTCCATGACCCGTTGGCCAGGTGTCACGACCCGTCTAGAGGGCCGCGACGAGCGCCCGGTGCTAGCCCACCCGGGCACCCCTTAACATACACTTAAGCTTACATCTAGGTGAGCCACATAATAAAACACATAATTGTACTCATTCATCATGCTAGTCCCATTGGATGACAATGCTTTTATATCATAATTGGCACCTATGCCACGTCAACGTACATGAACCAACAAGGCTATCAAAATGACATACAAAATATAGGCCGACAAGGCCAGACATATCTAACCACATACACGTGACTACGAGCCTCTAAGAAGAGTATAACATATCACATGGGCAGGACAGGACCCCGCTATTCCCATAATTATATACACAAAAGAATGAGTACCCAAAAGCTATGGCTCCGAATGAAATGGAGCTCTGCTATGTAATCTCTGAGAAAACAGCTATGGATCAAGCCTGTCTCCCTGTGCACCTGCGGGCATGACGCAGCGTCCACAACCAAAAGGACGTCTGTACGAAGAATGTACTGAGTATGTAAAGCATGATCAATATCAATACAAAAGCATAAATAGCAACATAAGAAATAGCATAGAATGGGAGATGGCAATATCATCGTCCTATGCACTTACTTGTCTTTCTTAGGAACTTTTCATTTCTAATACGTGTTTGTGTACATACATCATTATCCGTATTCATAATATTACCCGTACCATATTTGTGCTCGTATTCGTATACATGCCCCTTATTCACATTCATATACATAGTCATATCATATTCGTATTCATATCACATACATAATCATATCATATACATAGCATTTACATAGCATACCCGACCACGTAGGATCAGTGTTTCATACATACTTGGCCAAGCAAGGCTCAAGGTTACTCATACCTGGCCTTACCAAGGCTTCAGGGTTACATCTACCTAGCCCTACCAAGGCGTCAGGGTTGTCCGTACCATGTGCAGAGGTGTGTGCGCGTTACGTAATCATATACATACTTATTTACATATCTTACCCGGCCTCATAAGCTCGGGGTTCCATAATAGTCGTACATAGATACATATACATCATGGCTCATAAGCCTCTTTACTATTAACATCATTATCATAATCTTCATCGTTATCGCCACCGTTATTACCATTATCATCGATATCATTACCACTATTATCGTCATTCACCACATCTATCTTTATAGGCTTACTCGCCATACGAGGGATTAGTACGATCGTAGTGAGTCAAGAATCGTGAGCTTACAAGCTCGGAAGATCAATTCATTTGAAGGATATCATAGTCTCATAGAAGATTTAGACGTTTGGCCAAAGAAACATGCCTTATGAAAGAAGGGTTAGCCTTACATACTTTTCCGTTGAACTATTCTACACTTGCGCGTTCTCCTTCAACGATCGCGTTTCTACCTTCATTAAAGTCATACTGATGTGGCGTGATTTTACGCCACAATTGATGCTTTTTGACTATAAGTTTTACTTGTTTTTAAGCAAGCCTATGTGATTTTACGTGGTTTTTAGTGTTTTTCAGGTAAAGGAACAGATTCGGCACAATCACAGTTAAAGTGCAGAACCAGGTCGTAAATTGAAGTTTACGGTCCGTATTCTACAATACGGGCCGTATTCCATGGTCGTGTTAAAGGATAACAGAACCAGAAAGTCAAGCTGAGAAGATGGTGGTTTACGAGCTAGGTTTACGGACCGTATTTCAGTTTACGGTCCGTATTCCATCACGTATTTAACCAGTTGAGCATCTGGAAGAAAGTCAAAGTGTTGGATGTTGAAATACGACCATGCAGTTTACGGACCGTAAATCACTTTACGGTCCGTATTTCAAAAGAAGCAAGAAGTCACAACTGAAGGACGACTGGGTCGTGAACTTGACTTTACGGTCCGTAAACCAGTTTACGGACCGTATTTCGCCATGACGGGACCAAAGTGCAAAGCTGTAACTTGTGAATTTCCAAAACCTATAAATAGTCATTGTAGGATTTTTAATAGAGATCATTCATTATATTTTTGTCTCTTGACTTAGGATATTAATTCTCTCTAGTTTTTGAAGATTCAAACATCAATTCAAGTATTACGAATTCCTTTTTCATTCCAAAGTAAGCAATTATGAATTCTTCAATTTCTTATTTCTTGTTCTTTGTCATGAGTAACTAAATTCCCTTACTAGGGTTGTGAACCCAATGATGGGTGTTTTGTGATTGGGTTTGTGATTGATATACAAATAATGGATTATTAGGGTTTAGTTATTCTTCATTCTTCATTCTTCATTCATAATTAATGGTTGCAAACATTGATTAAAGCCATAAACCCTAAATTTATTTGGAAAAATAATTAGGGTTGGTAAGAATAATTAACAAGAACTCAAAGCTTTAAACATTGTTTAATAAATTCACTTAGGAATAAGAGAAATTTACTTGGCATGATTAATCGTTCTTCATAATCACTTTCTTATATTTGGGAAAATCATAGAAAGATATAATCTTTATTTATTGGGAAATAGTAGAGATTCACATAGAGATTAAGTGCATTCATATAATGATCCATTACAAGTATATCAATATCAATACCCATGATCATACACTCTATCTGACGGGGACACAACCTTAGTTTCTTTTACCATAAATAGTCACCAAAGCAATAATTTAGCAACTAGTCATAGAAAAACCAACTTTTACACAAATTATCGGATTAAGACATTAGACCTAGAACTTAGCACCTACGACTTTAGTAACCTTTTCACACCATATTCCATGTGGGATTCGACCCCAACCTCGTTGGGTTACTATATTTGACAACGGCCGCGTTATACCATTAATAGGTGTAATTTGAGCGTATCACATACTATCATTAGAATCGATAGTTAGCATATATGACTAAAACTAGAGGAAATCGGACAACATCTCCTCTATTTATACGACATTTCCTCCATAACATATATCAACTCCCAAACGTCAATAACACATTCACAATACCATAACAATAGTCGTTATTGTCACGACCCGGCTAGGGGTCGTGACGGGTACCCATGGCTAACCACCGAGCACCACTCGTACTATTACTTCTTAGGCTTATTTTACAATCATTTATCAGATTCAGGCTCGATTTATAAGAAAAACCCATTTTCCTTTAGAAACATAATATTTTTATACACAGTGAGCCCTTAGGCTAGCAAAATAATATATATGCATATATTTACACAATGACCACGTTGTGAAACCACATGACCCACATTGAGTATCTACGAGCCTCTATGAGGTGACATCTACAATTGTACACAAAAGAATCATCACAGGCACCTCCGGGACAATGGAGGGCTTTCAGTCAGCTAACAACCTCTAAGAATCTGGAGCAAGATCTCCTCCCTGTCTACCTGTGGGCATGAACACAGCGTCCAAAGAAAACGGACGTCAGTACGAATATTGTACTGAGTAAGTAAGGCAGGAATGAAATAAACAAACATAATAGAAAGATCATGAGTCATGAGACAAAGATATAACCTGCACAAGTGTCATAGGCAATCATATTACTTACATATATCACATTTTTCATAATCATAGTATACATGTCATCACATTACATAAATCATCTCATCATGGTCCGCGTCGTTAACCCGCGTCCGGGTAACCATCATATGCCGCCCACTAGTGGTGATCATGCCCGGCCCTCTGGGCTCGGTGTAACACCGCAGCCCGCCTTAGCGGTGACATGCCCGGCCATATAGGCTCAGTGGAATCATATGCATCCCGCATTAGCGGTGACATGCCCGGCCATATAGGCTCGGTGGAATCATATGCAGCCCGCATTAGCGGTGACATGCCCGGCCATATAGGCTCGGTGGAATCATATCATCACAAAATCAATCATAACACATCACTATTACACATCTCATGCCATAGCATCATGTTATCATTTCTTGGTATTCCATGCATCCCATAGTCGTATCACAAGTTAGTATTATTCATCATTTTACATGATTTTATTGTCATAGCATATATTAGCATTAAGAGCATACATTAGGCTTTAAGGCAACCACACTATGTCGGGGTGACGTAAGGTCGTGAACCCCCGAGTGTATTATGGACATTTATGAGTATCATGCCTCGCCTTGAAGGAAATAAAGCATAAGGCGAGTGTTAACAATAATAACATCATTATCATACTCATAGGTGATTCAACATATAGAGGGACTCATAAGCTTCATCTTATAGAAGGATTATGGAAAACTTGAAGGATTCATGCCTTTTGAAAGAAGAGTTAAGCCTCACATACCTTTCTCGTTTAAGCAATCTAGCGTTCTCTTATTCTCCTTCAATGTCACGTCTCTACCTTCAAAAGAGGATTCGTACTAACATTAGTTAACTAACCATAAGAATGCGCTACCATTTCTAGAGAAAATTGGGCAGCACTTCCTTTGTTTCTACTACCTTTCCCGTATTCTATATCAACTCTCAATTGCTCACAATAACATCCACAATATTGAAATCAACAATCATCACTTACATGCATTAACCGCAATCCACCATTTCTCTCTAATTTCTCCACATTTATACATATAAATCATTATCGCGTTTTCTATTATATAATAATTATTTCATGGCCAAAAAATCCTTTACAACATATTAATAATCATAGCACATCAACATTTATGATTCCATTCAACTACCATTCAATTGTGACACTATTCATCGATTTAAGACCCATCTTCTATGTTTTTCTACCATTCAAGCATCTTAGCTTTCCAATACCTTAAAAAACATGATGAAGTCATGAAACTTACCTTAGATGATGGTGGAACAAGCCTTGAGTGGAGTTTCTACTCTAGCACCAAAACCCTATCTCCTCTCCTTTGGTTTTCTTTGAGGAAGATGAACATTACTTGGGTTTCATACACTTTGATTCATGGATTTAGTGTTGTTGATCATTGATTTACTTGGTATTATTATGGTTGAAGTGGTTGGAGAATTTTCTGGAGGTCTCTTGACTTGTGGAATGAAAATAGAATGGAAAAGAAATGAAAGAGGCCCCCTTATATTTAAAATAAAAATCTGGCCGACCCTCTTCATACGGACAAACATACGGTCCTTACTATTTATACGGACCGTATGTATAGTCGTACATTTGGTCCAGTGGCTGGTGGCCTCCTTGGCCAATTATACGGTCCAACATACGGCTAGTACAATTTATACGGTCCGTAGGTTGGGCTGTATAATGCCCAGTGATTTCGTATTCGTTCTCGGTTCCTCGTTTGATCTCCGATCTTTATGGAACCTTCTTGGCACTTGTTTGACATATCAATACCAAACTAAAGGACGTTATTACATGTCTCCAAGACATCATTATGC
Source organism: Lycium barbarum (assembly GCF_019175385.1). Taxonomy (NCBI): domain Eukaryota; kingdom Viridiplantae; phylum Streptophyta; class Magnoliopsida; order Solanales; family Solanaceae; genus Lycium; species Lycium barbarum. Next base: position 74,675,436 of record NC_083338.1, read on the forward strand.
CATCGCCAAATCGTTGTTCGTTGTTCTTATCCGCTACACAACATATGATTCACTTTCCTTAACAACTTTCTCTCCTTACATTGTATGCCTTTAAAATCTCGTTGAGGGTAATCTAATACTCTTTCCTACTTGTCAAAACATCTTATACGCTATGTACTCTATTAGCCTATTCACTGTACATATACGGGGGGTTTTCCAAGGTGTAACAGTTATTCAACCGCATTATCCACATTTCTCAATTTTACTTCCAATCACCCATACCTGTGGTCCTAATACACACGACTACGCCCATTCACATACATTGCCTATACCATGTTCTCTACATCATTTATATCGTGTTTACATCACAATACATCAAGAACCATAACTCAATTCAAACCATTTCTCAAAATGACACTATTCCATATTCATGACCCATTTTACCATACCCTTCTACAATCCAAGTATTTCAACTCTTAAATACCTTAAAAAACATGGAAATATCATGAATCTTACCTTAGATGTTGTAGGAACAAGCTTTAGTTGATAATACTCCACTTGAGCAAAAACCTAGTTTATCTCCATGAGATTTTCTTAACTTGAATGATCCTTAATGGGTTTGCTTACACTTGATTCACTTGTTTAATGTTGTTGATCACCAAATATCCTTGAATTCTTGTGGAATATATTTAGAGAGATGTTTTAGAGAGAAGGGGTGTGAAGTGGAAGTGAAATGAAATAACCTTGGTCCCTTCATTTAATACACCAAAAATCTGCCCGACCGAATATACGGACCAACATACGGTCCGTATAATTTATATGGACCGTATGTCTGGCCGTATATTTGGTCTAGAAACTTTTGCCTTTCTGGGCTGAGTATACGGTAACATACGGACCGTATAATTTATACGGCCTGTATGTTTGGCCGTATAACCCCCAGTGGTTCCGAAGTCCGTTTCGTCGATTCGTTTGATCTCCAATCCTTATGGAACCTTCTTAACACTTGTTCAACACTTCAATACCAATCTAAGGGACGTTATCACTCTTCTCCAAGACATCATTAAGGCCTCGTTAACTCGCTACTAGTATTTCCTTTCCGAAACCTATCGTATGGCTTGCCTTCTCTTGGCCAACTTTCTCGCCTAACCTCGGATGCCTTTGAAATCTCACATAGGGTCATCAAATGTCGTTTCTTACTCATGGAAATATCGTATACTCGTACTCATCACTAGTTCATTCACTTGCGTACCAACGGAAGATTTTCCGAGGTGTAACATTCTTCCCCCCTTAAGAACATTCGTCCTCGAATGTTGAAGGCTTCGGGAATGCTACAAAAATTTCGCCAGAGTTTCCCCTATAATATGGCACTACCATCCTGTCACAACAACCCATAATATTGATGCCTCATAGGGCCACAACACAATAGCATAAATATTTGGCCACACACGACCCAAAAAGCATAAAAGGAAAACATACATACCTTATAATCTTGACGTCTGATCTTGGACTTCTTCCAAGGGCTGAAATAAATGTGGGTATCTGGATCGCATACTTTCTTCCGCTTCCCATGTCATTTCCTCTCGTTTACTGCTTCTCCATAGAACCTTAACTGAGGCCACTTCTTTGTTTCTAAGCCTCCTTACTTGCCGGTCAAGTATGGCAATGGGTACCTCTTCATAAGTCAATTTCTCTGTCACTTGCACATCACTTATTGGCACGATCTTAGTAGGATCTCCTACACATTTCCGAAGCATCGAGACATGAAAAACTGGATGGACTGACTCCAAATCCGGAGGTAGATCTAATTCCAGAACGGGGTAAGCCTGAAATGAAGTCCATGTTAATCCCTTCCCATTTCCAAGTTGGGATTTCTATAGCTTGCAACAATCCACTCGACTTTTGGTGCTCGATTTTCACTTGCTGACAGTTGGGACATTGAGCTACGAATTCCGCTATATCTTTCTTCATTCCATTCCACCAATATATAGACTTAAGGTCATGATACATTTTCGTTGCTCCGGGGTGAACAGAATAACGGGAACAATGAGCTTCCCTCAATATCTGGTGGCGTAAACCTGCCACATCGGGAACACATAATCTACCTTGGCATCGGAGAACTCCGTCTCCTGAAATATCAAATGGTGACTCCTCCTTCTGAGGGAGTGTATCTCTGTACTGCATTAGCATGGAATCTTTGTATTGTCACTCTTTCACTTCTGCTACTAGCGACGAGACTGTTGAATTCTGAATAGTGGCTCCCCTGCTACCTGAGTCCACCACTCGAACTCCTAGGCTAGCTAACTGCTGGAGCTTACGGGCCATTTCCTTCTTCTCTGGTCGTACATCACATAAACTTCCCATCGATCTGCGACTAAGGGCATCAGCTAAAACATTTTCCTTTCCAGGGTGATATAAGATATCAACGTCGTAATCTTTTAGCAATTCTAACCATTGTTGTTGCCGCGAATTCAACTCTTTCTGCTTGAAGATATACTGAAGGCTCTTATGATCTATATAAATATCCACATGGATACCATATAGATAATGTATCCATATCTTTAATGCATGAACCACTGCGGCCAATTCTAGATCATGGGTTGGATAATTCTGCTCATGTTTCCATAATTGCCTTGAAGCATATGCAATTACTTTACCATGTTGCAGCAATACACAGCCTAGCCCAACACCTGAAGCATCACAATAGACAACATATCCTTCCAAACCCTCTGGAAGTGTCAAAACCGGGGCAGAAGTCAATCTACCTTTCAACTCTTGGAAGCTATGTTCACAAGCGTCTGTCCATTGAAACTTTGCCGATTTCTGGGTCAACTTTGTGAGCGGTGCAGAAATAGAAGAAAAACCTTCAACGAATCTCCTGTAATAACCTGCTAAGCCTAGAAAGCTATGAACCTCCGTTGGAGTTTTGGGCCTTGGCCAAGTCTTCACGGCCTCAATCTTTTGACTATCCACTCGAATACCATCAGCTGCAACAATATGCCCCAGAAATGCCACTGAGTTCAACCAAAACTCGCATTTGGAAAACATTGCAAACAACTCTCGAGTTCGAAGAACTCCAAGGACAGTACGCAAATGATCCGCATGTTCTGCCTCAGATCTAGAATACACCAAGATATCGTCGATAAATACGATCACAAAAAAATCCAGGAAGGGCCTGAACACATTATTCATCAAATCCATAAATACCCAAATGACATTACTCGGAACTCAAAATGACCATATATTGTTCTGAAGGCTGTCTTAGGGATATCTTTCTCCTAACTCTCACTTGATGATACACGGACCTCAAATCGATCTTTGAAAACCATTTGGCACCTTGCAATTGGTCAAATAACTCATCGATCCTCGGGAGACGATATTTATTCTTAATCGTCACCTTATTCAATTGCCGATAATCAATGCACATTCTCAGGGATCCATCTTTCTTTCGGACAAACAATACGGGTGCTCCCCACGGAGACGAACTCGTCCTAATAAAGCCTTTATCAAGCAAGTCTTTCAATTGCTCCTTCAACTCTTTCAATTCTGCGGGAGCCATTCTATAAGGAGGAATAGATATAGGCTTCGTGCTTGGCAACACATCGATAGCAAAATCAATCTCCCGTTCGGGAGGAAGGCCTGGAAGCTCTTCCGGGAACACATCCGGAAATTCATTCACTGTGGGAACTGACTGAAGAGTCGGAGATTCAGCTTCTACATCTTGAACCCGAACTAGATGATAAATGCAACCTTTTGTGATCATTTTCCTTGCCTTTAGATAGGAAATAAACCTACCTTTTGGCGACGCCGTATTTCCTTTCCACTCTAACACTGGTTCTCCCGAAAATTGGAAGTGAACCATTTTCATTCTACAATCAATATTGGTATAACAAGAAGCCAACCAATCCATGCCCATAATAACATCAAAATCTACCATTTCTAGCTCATGCAAATCAATCATGGTACGACGATCACAAATCATAATTACACAATTTCTATATACTCGGCTAGCTATTACCGATTCACCCACGGGTGTAGACACCTCAAAAGGTTTAATCGACTCCGGTTCGACTCTAAATCGACCCGCAACATACGGAGTAACATATGACAAGGTGGAGCCCGGATCAATCAAAGCATATACATCATGAGAGAATACCGATAATATACCTGTGACCACGTCAGGGGAAGACTCAAGATCTTGGCGTCTAGCCAAAGCATAAACACGGTGCTGAGGACCGCTAGAACTGGGAGCTCTCCCTCTACCTCTACCATGGCCGACTGGCGTATGTTAACCTGGCCCCATAGGGCATACAGATGCTGAAGATCCGGCTATCGACCCTAAAGGCTGGGTCCTACCTCTACCATGAACTGAGGGGCAATCACGCATGATATGTCCTGGTCGACCATATGAATAGTAAACATCCGAACCAAATCGGCATCGACCCCAATGTAACTTCCCACACTGGGAACATCGTAGTGCGGGTGGCCTTGCCTGGCCCGAATCATCTCTGAACTGAGACCGCGAATAACTCTGACTCGGCCCGGAACGAGTAGATCTGTCGAATCTCTGGCCTGAAAATCGCGGAGGCGTACTAGTCATAGAATAGCCTGAGTGCCTGGACATCTGCTGTCTGTGCCCACCTCTAAACTCACTCATCCGACCTGAAGATTTGGCCCTCTTACCATGACCCCTATCCTGCTCACGTTCACTTCTCTGCTGCTGTAGATTTTATTCTAAGTTCTAAGCATGAGCCTGAATGCGTGCAATATCCATATTGTCCTGAAGGGACGCAGTCAAGCATCTATCCATCAAATGTGGCCCTAGGCCTTTCACAAATCGGTGTACCTAGTCACCCATATCCGCTACGATGGCCGAAGCATACCTAGCCAAGGAATTGAAGCGGAGACTGTACTCTAAATCACTCATGCTACCTTGCCTCAAATTTAAAAACTTATCGGCTCTAGCTCGCCGAACTTCTGGAGGCATATAATGTCGGAGAAAAGCATCAACAAACTCTTGCCATACCGGGGGAGGTGCATTGGATCCCCGTGAAGCCATCCAGACTGTGTACCATTGGATCGAGACATCTCTCAATCTATACGACACTAACTCTACCGACTCGGTGTCCGAAGCATGTATTAATCGAAGCGTCCTTAACATACCATCAATGAAATCCTGAGGGTCCTCCTACGGCTTTGATCCAAAGAATTTCGGAGGGTTCAAAGTAATGAAGTCACGGGCTCTTGCACTAACAGCCCTATCACCCTGCCATGTACTTTGCCACTGAGTCTGAGCAGCAACTAACTGGGTAAGCAAACGTATGGCCTCTTTTACATCTTGGCCTGAAGCATCCGGTGGAGGAGCTGGAGGTGCTGGAGCTGGGGCTGAGGCTCCCTCGCGCTCTTCTAATATAGGTACTGAACGGGAGGACTGAGATTGAGCCGCACTCTGGGACTCACTTTCCTCTACTACCGGTGACGGTGCTCTTTCAGCCCACTTTTCTGCCACCGTCTTGCCCTTTTGGGCTCCTGTAGCCTTTCTCTTTACAGGCATTTCTGAAATACACAACATACGATTAGGGGACAAATTTCTTATATCATAGCTCTATCGCACGATTCTTACGAAGAAAGAAGGTCATTCATTCCTATAATGTCCGCAGCTTCTTGTTTATAAGTGTGGCGCGCAACACACCCATAACCAAGACTCTACTAGACACGGCTCGTAGACACACCCTAGGACTGAACTGCTCTGATACCACTTTTGTCATGACCCGTCTAGAGGGCCGCGACGAGCGCCCATTGCTAGCCTACCCGGGCACCCCTTAACTTACACTTAAGCTTACATCTAGGTGAGCCACATAATAAAACACATAATTCTACTCATTCATCATGCTAGTCCCATTGGATGACAATGCTTTTATATCATAATTGGCACCTATGCCACGTCAATGTACATGAGCCAATAAGGCTATCAAAATGACATACAAAATATAGGCCAACAAGGCCAGACATATCTAACCATATACACGTGACTACGATCCTCTAAGAAGAGTATAACATATCACATGGGCGGGATAGGACCCCGCTATACCCATAATTATATACACAAAAGAATGAGTACCCAAAAGCTATGGCTCCGAATGAAAGTGAGCTCTGCTATGTAATCTCTGAGAAAGCAGCTATGGATCAAGCCTGTCTCCTTGTGCACCTGCGGGCATGACACAGCGTCCACAACCAAAAGGACGTCAGTATGAAGAATGTACTGAGTATGTAAAGCATGATCAATATCAATACAGAAGCATAAATAGCAACATAAGAAATAGCATAGAATGGGAGATGGCAATATCATCGTCCTATGCACTTACTTGTCTTTCTTCGGAAGTTTTCATTTCTAATACGTGTTTGTGTACATACATCATTATCCGTATTCATAATAGTACCCGTATCATATTTGTGCTCGTATTCGTATACATGCCCCTTATTCACATTCATATACATAGTCATATAGTATTCGTATTCATATCATATACATAATCATATCATGTACATAGAATTTACATAGCATACCCGATCACGTAGGATCGGTGTTTCATACATACTTGGCCAAGCAAGGCTCAAGGTTACTCATACCTGGCCCTACCAAGGCTTCAGGGTTACATCTACCTGGCCCTACCAAGGCGTCAGGGTTGTCCGTACCATCTGCAGAGGTGTGCGCGCGTTACGTAATCATATACATACTTATTTACATATCTTACCTGGCCTCATAAGCTCGGGGTTCCATAATAGTCGTACATAGATACATATACATCATGGCTCATAAGCCTTTTTACTATTAACATCATTATCATAATCGTCATCGTTATTGTTACCGTTATTACCATTATCATCGATATCATTACCACTATTATCGGCATTCACCACATCTATATTTATAGGCTTACTCGCCATACGCGGGATTAGTACGATCGTAGTGAGTCTAGAATCATGAGCTTACAAGCTCGGAAGATCAATTTGAAGGATATCATAGCCTCATAGAAGATTTAGACATTTGGCCAAAGAAACATGCCTTATGAAAGAAGGGTTAGCCTTACCTATATTTCTATTGAACTATTCTACACTTGTGCGTTCTCCTTCAACGATCGCGTTTCTACCTTCATTAAAGTCATACTATCATTAGAATCGATAGTTAGCATATATGACTAAAACTAGAGGCAATCGGACAACATCTCCTCTATTTATACGACATTTCCTCCATAACATATATCAACTCCTAAACGTCAATAACACATTCACAATGCCATAACAATAGTCGTTATTCAACTGCATTATACACATTTCTCAATTTACTTCCAATCACCCATACCTGTGGTCCTAATACACACGACTATGCCCATTCACATACATTGCCTATACCATGTTCTCTACATCATTTATATCGTGTTTACATCACAATACATCAAGAACCATAACTCAATTCAAACCATTTCTCAAAATGACACTATTCCATATTCATGACCCATTTTACCATACCCTTCTACAATCCAAGTATTTCAACTCTTAAATACCTTAAACAACATGGAAATATCATGAATATTACCTTAGATGTTTTAGGAACAAACTTTAGTTGATAATACTCCACTTGAGCAAAAACCCTAGTTTATCTCCATGAGATTTTCTTGACTTGAATGATCCTTAATGGGTTTGCTTACACTTGATTTACTTGTTTAATGTTGTTGATCACCAAATATCCTTGAATTCTTGTGGAATATATGTAGAGAGATGTTTTAGAGAAAAGGGGTGTGAAGTGGAAGTGAAATGAAATAACCTTGGTCCCTTCATTTAATACACCAAAAATCTGCCCGACCGAATATACAGACCAACATACGGTCCGTATAATTTATATGGACCGTATGTCTGGATTTATATTTTGTCCATAAACTTTTGCCTTTCTGGGCGGATTATACGGTCCCAAACATACGGACCATATAATTTATACGGCCAGTATGTTTGGCCGTATAACCCCCAGTGGTTCCGAAGTCCGTTTCGTTGATTTGTTTGATCTCCAATCCTTATGGAACCTTCTTAACACTTGTTCAACACTTCAATACCAATCTAAGGGACGTTATCACTCTTCTCCAAGACATCATTAAGGCCTCGTTAACTCGTTACTAGTATTTCCTTTCCGAAACCTATCTTATGGCTTGCCTTCTCTTGGCCAACTTTCTCGCCTAACCTCGGATGCCTTTGAAATCTCCCTTAGGGTCATCAAATGTCGTTTCTTACTCATGGAAATATCGTATACTTGTATTCATCACTAGTTCATTCACTTGCATACCAACGGATGATTTTCTGAGGTGTAACACTAGGCAACAACTCCATGACCCGTAGGCCAGGTATTCTGTCTCACTGACGAAGTGGCTAGGCTAAATAAAATGTATATCATGCATGTGCTGAAAAATACCGACTCTGTAACATGTCTCTTCAGTCTCTCTATGAACTCCAGGATATAGGAAGGGAATATAGTCCCTCAGAAAGAATAACAGAACACTCGGAAATCATGTAACAATATGACAAGCTCTACTTGGACAATTTCTGGTCACAAGGTTATTACGGTCTTACCTTAGTTGGAATCATGCCAAGAAAAGAAGGAACAAACTTAACATACCTGGAAGCTCACTTCTGGACTTTCCAACCTACCTCCTATATTGCAATTTATTTACGATCGTTCTTAGTCTCGTAATATACATATAAAATCATTCATACTATTGTTAGGCTCACCATCATACACTCATCTTAAGCCTTTAATTTAAATCTATTTAGAATCTGCCAAAATTCAGGCAGCATCTCCCCTGTTTATATGCCTAGCCCGAAATCACAATACAACCAACAAACAACAACAATACCAATACCAACATCAACAATATCATTATCAATATCAATATACTCAATAAAACACCCCACACGATGTTTTTCCCAATTTCTCAACCAACCAATTCATTATACGACTATTTAATAACTCTATCTTTGTACGTAAACCGAAATCAACATCAATAGGGAGAGATCCATTCCTTATTCTTGCTAGAGCAGCAATATCTTCAATACTTACTTTGAATCCAAGATAAAATCCATCGCAAAATGAGACTACACTCACAACTACACATTTCTCGAGCCTCGTATATAATCCCGTCACTTGAAACCACTCCAATCCCTCACTTTTATGTTACACACACACCCATGTATGTTGGCTGAACCTTTGGGAAATATTATGGGTGAAAATGAGGGGGTTTTCCCCTTATATAGGGTGTTGAAGTTGATTTGGCACCGACTTAAAATTTTCCCTTCGCATTCGCGGCCTTGGGTTGCGTTCGCGAAGGGTTAATCCATGCTACTCTTCGCGTTCACGGCCCTTTGGTCGCATTCGCGCAGGGTAAATTTCTGCTCTGGAGGCCTAACTTGTAATGTCCATAAATCTTTACTCCGATGTCCTATGGGTGAGAGGTTTGTTGCGTTGGAAACTAGACTTGATGAACTTCAATTTAGGCTTTTACTTTGCTTCAACACTCCTCATATACTAAAAGATATTCTTTCTCAAAGTTGGGCCAAAATTGCCCCTCATATTTTGTCCAAATTTCCAACAAACTTAATTTCTTTAATTCACTTGCCTTCCAATCCTTCCATAGCTTATTATATGAACTTAAACTCTCATAGCCATAAGATAGACACATATTGTCACACCCCGACTTTACTAGGGTGTGATGGGCACCCGACCCCATATCCGGAGCCGAGCGAACCCGCTGACTCTTATTACACACCTAAAATTTTTTTTCTTTGAACTTCTAAATCGAGTATACATAATAAAATTTAATGAAATATTCTTTTTTGTTGCTTTCAAATCAGTGAAATCTGTAACCGAGTAAGACTTGTATCATAGTACAAACTGACTCCCGAAACCCACGACTCTGTCTGCAAAGTCTCTAACATCAGACAAACATCATGGCTCAGATACTCTGACTCGGCAGCACTCCAGAACAAGTGGAGCCTGTCAACTCCGCTGGAACATCTTCTATGATAGCTGTGGCTTAGCTGGTGTACCTGCGCGGCATGAACGCAGCCCCCGAAGAAGAGGGGTCAGTACGAGTAATGTACTGAGTATGTAAGGCATGAATAGTGACATAATAAAGGAATATACAGTATGATTAATAACGGAATAGACATATGGAGATTATCTGGAACAGAAGTATCCTGTACATATGAATGCCTTTCAGGCAGATGCCATGCATGCTTAGTCCCCTTTTCAGAAAAACAGTACTTCTTATTTACATGTACATAAAACAGAACATTTCAGAAAACGGTATCCTTTATTCACATTTACAGACGCCGAGTACATCGGCTCTCCCACCCCCTTCCCCAACAGTGTCCCAACATATTATATATATATATATATATATATATATATATATATATATATATATATATATATATATATATATATATATCACATATACAGACGCCGTATCCGGCTCTCCCATATCCCGCGTCCGGGACGAAATCCAGCTGAATCAGGTGGTGATATAACAGTGGCCCTTCCCCTTTTTCCCCATATACATATACATATACATATTCACATTCATATACATATGTCATACCATTGGTATGCATGAGAGCTCAAAGAAAGTCATGTGTCCATCGGAGTGACGGAAGGTCGGTAGCCTCCGATTACATTATGGATCAACCATAGTCGCTTTGTCTCACCTTGAAGGAACGAGAATTATGAGGCGAGACTACCAATGAAAAGTGTCATTATGAGGAAAACATCAAATAGGGTCATAGGGTACAGTTTCATATACCTAGGACCTTTAGAGTAGTCATTACCTGTAATAGAGTTGAGGTATCAAGAATTAGTTTAACATTTCCATATTTTCCTTTTCATAGCAGAACATTTTGCCAACACATCTACCGTAGGCATTTTCTCATCTTGGACTACATCGTTATCATTATAAGGTCATATTCATCATCTTAGTCATGGAATCATCATTGTCATACTTATCATAGGCATGTTCCCTTTCTTAACATCATCATTATCATTGTCATCATAAAAGTATCCTCGTTAGCATAGTTACAGTACTTGTCACTCGGTGAACGGGATAAGGATCAAAAGTTTTCTTTGGATTCTGCTTCAAAATAGATCAAACGGAACAATAAGGAAAGTCCGGGGACCATGGGCCCACCTCGGGTCAAATGAGGCGGCGTACCAAATTTATGTATGTTACATGTCATAGCGTTACTTGTGAGGGTTTTAGGGTAGTCGGGTCCTATTTATGCGAGTCCTAGAGGTTTAGGAAATTCTTCCAACATTTTGCACACTTTTTAGTTCAATTCTACTGATTGAAAAAGAGAAAACTTTAGGCGCGGATTCCGGAGGGTAGAGTTATTCCCGAGGCTCATGTCCAACATATTCCGCCTAAGACATGCCATAGAAATAAGGGTGAAGCCTTACATACCTCTTTCCGCTCCTTATGGTACTCCAAATTCAAGTTTCAAATCCGCTAAAATCTACAATTTGGTCATGTTTACCAAACATTGGTTAGTGCATTTAGGAGTTGATTCTTTAAAGCAACACTTTGTCTGCCGAAATTTCGGCAGCATTTCCCCTATAAATACACCATACCACCAAGTTCAACTTGGCCAATTTCAATCAACAACAACCCTAGAATGGAAATCGGCCAAACCAACAACAATACTAGCAATTATTCTAGCAACACTTACAATCATCCCAATGATTCAATGATATCCGAAATCTTCAACAAGAACTTAACCACACATTTTTTTTTCTTGTTATAAATTCATAAACCATACCCACAACCATGCACTAACTACACCATTCATGCAATGTAAGAATTTAAACTAATATGGTATTAACTTCTTCAACATTCTCATATCAATTTCCGTTTTGTTCCAAACCACCAAACTTACATTTTTCATCATAGAATCCATAATAACAACAACTAAAATATCAAATAGAATTAAATCATCATGGTTTGTCAAACCACACCCCATTCGGCCATACCACAACAACAACATATTTCATGAATTTCCTATCTTTTCCTACACATTACAACAACAACCAACACACTACATAACATTAATTCAATCTTCCATGCAACACAACACACAACACACCATGCACGGCTACCACTTCAACATGCAAGGTTTCATGTTTTCCATTCATTTCTCCATACAACAACATATACCAAGCATTCATACAACATAAAGGGAGATTGGTTCTTATCCTTTTTCCTTCAACTTCACCCTTGGCTTAGGGTTGGTATATGACACCAATGAGCATTCCACTTGCTTCAACACCTACTCCATGTTGTAGAGGACCTTCCATTGGGTAGAAATTTATGAAGAAATAATTTTTTGGACCAAGATTTCATGGGGGAAATTTTTCTCCCTCTTGGCCGAACCTAGTCCTCATTTTTCTCCTTCATCTTTTTTTTTTCTTTCTTATTTCTTCAACTAAAAGGTGACTCCATATATATATACATGTCTTCCACTACTTTTTCATATTTATAATTTAGTCCCTCAAGTATGACCTCAAGTCCCCTTTATTTCCTTTCTAGAGTTTTCTTCCATTTTCTTGATTTTTCCTTGAATTTTTTTATATGGTCAAAGAAGACCAAATATCTTCTTAAGGAAGCTTTGACCCATATATTATTCTATAACTCACAATTATCCCCCATTAATTACAAAGAAGGGCATATAGTGTACGGCCAATATGGCCTCTCCATAAATTTTCTTGAACATTTTGGCTCCTCCAAGATCATTCTTGAGCATTATGTGGAATTACCATTTTGCCCCTAAGCTTCCACATTATTTCCATTGATCGTTTTGCGGATTTTCTCCTTTTGCCCTTATTCTTTCCGCAATATTTCCATAAACCATTTTACGAATTTCCTTTTTCACCCTCAACCCTTCTCAACATTTCCATGCAATAATACTCATGAATAATACTTATAACCAATTTGCACATTACAACCCTTTTTGAAGATAGTCTCGTCCTCAACTTTCCACGGCGACTTTCGAATTTCCAAACGCACAATATACGGGCTATAACACATATAATATTATATATCCTTGAAGGTAACTCCAGAGTCCTTACTTAAAAGAACCCACACTTAACGAATCTCACATACAAAACTACGGGGTGTAACATCGGGGGCATTGGTAAGCCCAAAAGACATGACCAAGAACTCATAGTGATCATAGCGGGTCCTAAAAGATGTCTTCGGAATATGCTCCGCTGTAATCTTCCATTTATGGTAACCTGATCTCAAGTCGATCTTAGAAAAGACCGACGCACCCTGAAGCTGGTCAAACAAGTCATCTATGCAGGGTATCAATATTTTTTCCTAATTGTAACCTTGTTCAACTGCCGATAGTAGATACACATCCACATGGTACCATCTTTCTTCTTCACGAATAGAATGGGAGCACCCCAAGGGGAAACGCTAGGTCTAATGAACCCCTTGCTCAACAGATCTTGCAACTGTTCCTTCAACTCTCTCAACTCTGTCGGGGCCGTATGAATGGGCGGAATAGAAATAGGCCGAGTGCCTGGCTCCAAATCGATGAAAAAATCAATATCTCGATCAGGCGGCATACTAGGAAAATCCGTGGGGAAAACCCCTAAAAACTCACTAACTACCAGTACCAACTCAAAGGAAGGAGTACCCACGCTAGTTTCCCAGATATGAGCTAAATATGCTAAACATCGTTTATCCACCAACTTCTTTGACCGAAGAAACGATATAATCTTCTTGGGTGCAGGGATAGGAGTGCCCTTCCACTCTAGGCTCAGAATACCCGGCATGGCCAACGTGACTGTCTTGGAGTGATAGTCCAAAATTGCATGATATGGGGATAACGAGTCCATACCCAGAATGTAGTCAAAATCTACCATATCGAGAATAACTAAGTCCACCCAAGTGTCATACCCCATAATGTAACCACACAAGACCTATAGACCCAATCTACTATCACAGAATCACCAAAAGGGGTAGAGACACGAATAAGTACATCAAGCAAATTACAAAGCATATATAGACCCGTAGAGAAGTAAGTGGACACATAGGAGAAAGTGGAACCCGGATCAAATAAGATGGAAGCCGACCGGTGACAAACTAAAATAATACCTTTAATGACTGCATCAGAAGCCTCGGCTTCTATGGTCTACTCGAAAAAGAATAGAAATGGGCATGTATACCCTCGGACTGAGTGTCACCATGACCACCACGACCTACCTGAGCTCCACCCTAACTGACTGAGAACCACCTCTACCAGAATGGGCTCTGTTAGCTTTGCACGACCTATGTGTCTGTCCCAATATATACCTACTTTTTGCCTATGGATAAACCACGTTACCTAACCTATTCTATAAACGTGTTTGTGGAATAAAACAAATAGTAAGGTAAAAGACATATGATTTTTACGTGGAAACCACCCAGCTCAAAAGGTAATAAAAACCACGACCTACAGACCTGCAGGATTTAGCGTAAACTTCACTACAACAATGAGCCAACTGTGAGTTACTAATTACAACCTCTGTAATCTAACCCTTTGATGTTCGTCCAAAAATGCATATATTTATTCATTGATTGCCTCACGTTTTAATACTTTTAATCGTCATATAGGTACTAACTATAATGACTTATGCTTAATATTTTATTTTTATCATGTAGAAATAAAACCATGTAAAGATGAAGATATTTTGATCAAAATTGAATTAAAAGTGCTGAAATTGAGGAAGGAGCACACTTCATATTTGGAATTGGAAAAGGAGTGTCACGCAGTGTCATAATGATTAGCTGATGAAGGCTTCTAATGGAATACCTAGCAGCAAAAGAGATGTCTGTCTACGTGGAACCAAGTGAAGAAAAAACAATTAAATTGAAGAGGAAGCAACTAAGCAAGGGAATGCAAAATTAAGACATTTTGTCTACGTGGCAATCATTAATTAAAAACAAGAGCAGAAAATGTTGTTGTTTCTGAAGGCGTAACAAAAGTGGAGTTATTTGGTCCATACAGTGTAGTTTCCGACTCTTTTTTGGATTAGGTTATTTTGAGTGGGTCTTTTCCTACACCTATAAATATTTCATAAGCCACAATTCTTAGACATCTTTGGCATAAAACACAAGTTTGGAGGCTAGGGTTCCTACGTATATTTTCTTTCTTTTATTCAAACCTTGTTTATGGGAATTTCTTGGTGACAATTGAGATTGAAACTCTTGTTGTGCTTATTTATTGATCGACATTATTTTTAATAAAGTAAGTTATTGTTATTTTAATTATTCTTGTTCTTTAACGTTTCTCAAGGGAGTAGCTAACCCTAGGACTCGTCCATTTACTTTGTTTGAAACTTGGAAGAGGAAGAACGGGGTTGGGATAGAATAATTAACATGAATTTGGGGCGTTAACCCCCATCTAATTGAAATTGACCTAGGAATAGGCGATACCACTTGTAGCCATAATCAGGTGTTCTTAATGCTCCTAATTGCTTTAGGGATATTCAATTAGGTAGTCTAGTTAATCTTCGGGAGAAGTTAATTTAGAGTCATTATCCGAGGCTAAATAACATAATATTACCATTATTTGTAATTCGCGAAATATAATGGATCGTTACTTGAGAAGTAGTTTCCTTTATTCCATTCTTGTCGCCATTGATCAATTTACTTGCTTTCTAGATTAGATTTTATATTTTCGTATTTTATTAAAACCATATTTAAAAGCCACCATTGATGCGTTCGGCCAAGCTGTTGTTGGTGATAATTCTTAATCTACTTAAACGTCTACATATTGTTCTCTGTGGGATTCGACCCCAACCTTTTTGGGTTACTATATTTGACAACGTCCGCGTTATGCCATTAAAAGGTGTAATTTGAGCGTATCACCCTTACCTGAGCCTTGCTATCCAACCTTTGACTAGCAAGCTATCTCCAAGTAGTAAACTTTCTACTTGGAGTTACAATTGTTTGTATCTACTTTAATGCTTCGTAATAAGCTGATAAAGATACAACTCAATAAACCAACCAAATACAAAATATCTAGACTTGTGAACAGAAGATAACATTGCACAGTAAAACAGTTCCTTCAATCCTTCTTCTTGCACTAGGGACGCAACCCTGGATTCTTGAATATTCTCGGATATATCTTCTTTGCTCAATATTCTTAATTCTCTCTTTGTGGGTGCGCAAGCTTCTTCATGGAGAGACCTGGATATTTATAACATTATGCTCCGCAGTTCGGTTAACACAAAACCATGTCCTAGTCAGTCAATGACATGTAACAGGGTTTGTGTAGTATTTGGATTCTTGCCTTGTTGAGTCAGCTCCTTGTACGTGTAGGAGGCTTATTAATCCCTACAAATATGACAAGAAATCTTTCATACTTGACCGCCAAGTTCTTTCCATAATTCTGTAAATCCTAGTTGATGTAGGACTTGCCTTGGAATATGTTCACGAACCTGTTTCATCCACCTGGTTCGTCTGTGTCACACCCCAATCCCGACAGGGTGTGATGGGCACCCGACCCCATATATGGAGCCGAGCGAACCCACTGACTCTTATTACATACATAAACTCTTGAATCACTTAAGAATAAAATACATAGTAAGCTCTCCAATTTTTTTTTTCATAAGTAAAGTCTATCATCATATAGGACCCGTGACATGAACCTAATAACATATTGACTGGCGAAGCCGTCTAAAAAGCTGACACTCTATACCCACGACTCTGTCTGCAAAGTCTCTAACATCGAACAAAACATCATGGCTCATATACTCTGACTCGGCAGCACTCCAGAACAAGTGGAGTCTACCGACCCCGCTGGAACGTCTTCTATGCTAGCTTCACTCGTCTGGGTGTACCTGCGCGGCATGAACGCAGCCCCCGAAGAAGAGGGGTCAGTACGAACAATGTACTGAGTATGTAAGGCAAGAGTAATAACATAAGATCATGGTAGAAGACATAGAGAATAGTATATAGTAAGAACATAACTTGTACCTCTGCTTGCCTCTTAGGGCAGATATCAAGTAAGCTAACTTTCCCTTTTTGCAACGACATATACACATTTACATGTAAACTGCCCAACCATATAGGTACGGGGTACTTCTGTCTGAGCATATCATGGAACAAAAGAGTAACCTGAACATATGAGTGCCCTGGGGGCGGATGCCATGCATGCTTTATCTGGTGATGTCATATCATGTCGTATCATATCATATCATGTCATGTCATATTATATAATATCATAGCGTGTCACATCATATCATGTCATATCATATCGTGTCATATCATGTCGGGTCATAGCATAGCACCGAACAATGTCGGCTCGCCCACATAGCACCGAAATACATCGGCTCGCCCATATATCCCGCGTCCGGGCATCCCGCGTCCGGGATGGTAAGCCAGCTGACCAGGTGGCAATGAAACATGTTTCCCTTCCAATCCCCATGTATCCTTTCCCCCACCCCATGTACATATTCATATCTCATATACATATGTCATATAAGCATGCAGGAGAGCCCAAAGAAAATCATGTATCCATCGGAGTGACGTAAGGTCGGTGACCTCCGATTACATTATGGAATAACCGTGATCGCTTTGTCTCACCTGGAAGGAACGAGTATTTTAAGGCGAGACTATCAACAGAGAATGGCATTAGAAGAAAACATAGTATGAAATCATGGGCATCAGAGACATCAATTCATGTGCTTTGAAATCTTTAGAGAATAACGTCATGACCAAGGAATAGAATTAAAGATCTTGAACTAGTTGGGCACTTTCATACTCACATTGAATTCTTGACTTAAGACACTTGGTCATGGAATCATTCTTGTCATACTTATCATGGACATATTCTCTTCCTTACATCATCATTATCATTATTATCATAGAAATATTCTCATTGGAATAGTTACAGTACTTGTCACTTGATAAACGGAACAATAAGGAAAATCCGGGAACAATGGGCCCACCTTGGGTCAAATGAGGCGGTGTACCAAATTTACGTACATTACATTTCATGACGTCACTCGTGGGGGTTTTAAGGTAGTCAGGTCATATTTATGCAAGTTCTAGATGCTTCGGAGGTTTTTCCAACATTTCGCACACTTTCTAATTCAATTCCATTGAATGAAAAAGGAGAAACTTTAGGTGCGGATTCCGGAGAATAGAGTTGTCCCCGAGGCTCGTATCCAACCTAGTATGCCTAAGACATGCCAAGCAAGAAAGGATAAAACCTTACATACCTTTTTCCGCTCCTTATGCTACTCCAAATTCAAGTTGCAAATCCGCCAAAATCTACAAATTGGTCATATTTACCAAACCTTAATTAGCGCATCTAGAAGTTGAATCTTAAGGTAACATTTGTCTACCAAAATTTCGGCAGCACTTCCCCTATAAATACACCATCTCCAAAACTTCAACTTAGCCAATTTAATCAACAACAATCCGGGAATTCAACCCGGCCAAATTATCAACAACAATGCCAACAATCATAATAACAATTTCAATTAACATACTACTTCCTTCAAGACCTTCCAACTCCAACAAAAACAATAACAACCTTATAATTTATATTCCAACAACACCATACTAACAACCTTATATGCCATACATGCAAGAACATCATATTCAATCTTCATAAACTTCTAGAACAAGTTTCCAACAATTACCACCTAAACTAAAATTATTAAGCTTCCATTTTCCATCATAGATTTCACTACAACAACAACCAACATACAAGATAAAATTTGCTCACTCTTCTAGCACCACACGGCCACACATGCACACTACATATTTTCATGAGTTTCATTCACTTCAACATACCACAACAATCATGATACTAAGTAAAATTAATTCATTATTTCTCCACAAATGCAACTAAATTCGGCCAACACCATACTCACACGGCCACACTTTAACATTCATGTTTTCATGTTTCTCATTCATTTACACATCCTACAATATACACAAGCATCCATAACATATAAAGAAGATTAGTTCTTACCTTTTTTTCCTTCAACTTTCCTCTTGGTTAAGACTATGAATTTGTACAAATGGATGATTTTCTTGTTCCAACAACTCTTCCATGTTGTAGAGGGCCTTCCAATTGGTGCGATTGCTAGGAGAAAATATTTTTTGTGATCAATTTCCATGGCATGAATTTTTGGGGTCTTGGCCGAAATGGCCCTTCCCCTTTCTTTCTTCTTTGTTCTTTAAAATTCTAGAAATTTCTAGGAAATGTTATGAAATAAAGATGACTTAGTCATCTTTTAAGCTTATTCATTAAGCTTCTAATTGGGCCTAAGCCCACCCCCTTTGAATGGCCCAAATGGCCTCTTTAATTGCAAGCCCACCTTTTTTTTTGTCCTACAATTTATGAAAAATTATTTTCCAAATTCCAAATTTGCCCTTCGTCTTCCTCCATATTTCCACGAGTCGTATTGCGAATTTCCCTTTATGCCCTTGACCTTTCTTAATATTCCCACTTCAAATTTTTCATAAACAACTTGTACACCAAACAAGATCAAAATTATAGTCTTGTTCTTAATCTTCCGCAATTATCTTAAATTATTCGAATGCGCAAAAATGCGGGATATAACAGTCTGCCTCTGAATCTCTGCACTGTCTGAGATAAAACATGTTCATGAACCTGTTCCACCAATCTCTTTCATTCTTTATCTGCAGTTGAATTGCTTCTGAGATCTTGGCTGGAACATGTTGACAGACCTGTTTTATGTAACTGTAAGCTCTTTGTCTGCAACTGTCTTCTCCACGTCTTCAATACGGATCACTACTAGGTCATTCATCCACTGCACCTGATGACCTGTGATCATCGCTTCTGTATATGATGACTCTTTGGTATAGAGCGTGTTTTCACACTTATTCTACTTCTCATTGAACTGCTTCTTCACTGAGTCATCTATCTCCCTCTATGTTCTCCCTTTTGCTGCCTTGTTCGGTTGTTCTATTTATTGAGTCCTTTATGCTGCATACTGAACATATTTATAGGCTGGGTCACTTTTTCTCTGTGCTTGTCTGTATTCTGATGGAACCTGTCTGTGAACCTGATTCATTGTGTTACTTGCAATTGACTCTGTGATCTGGTCTTTGGACTTGTTCAATGTGCATTGCATTCTTGCTTATTCAGACAACTAATCTCTTGTGTTTGGAGCTTCTGCTTCATCGTATCACTCACTGTTTACCAGTTTGTCAATCATCAAAACTCATATATGCATTAATCTAGCTAATGCCAACAAATTCCCCCTTTTTTATGATGATGAACTGTCACGCCTCAAAACTCACCCTAGGCGTAACTGGCATCCAATGCTATGAACAACACCGAAAACACTTTATAAAATTAATAAACGTCTAATCTCTTAGGGCAATCTTTCAACAATTATATCAATATGTTATAAATAGCTTACCTACTCATAGTCACCATCAAATAATAAAATCAACGGAAGTTTGTCATAAATGTAAAGTTATAAAACGTAGCAACACCCAAAGAGTCAAGCAATGACTTCAACAACTACCCACAGAAATAACGTCTATCTATGGAGCCTCTAAGATGATAAATAAAACATAATTTAACTTTGAGAAGTAGCCCGAAAACTAAACCATTAATAAAGATAGGATGGTGCCTCATGAACAAGCATGTGTGCTCACCAAATAGTCCAGAAAGTAGTAAGCTCTCTTAATTCGAGCGCGTATCACGAACTTGGTCTGCAACGTTACCTAACACACCATAAAAAACAACAATGGTATGCCTGAGTACTGGGTGCTTAGTGAGTGTCTCCGGGACAGTAGTTAATGTAACACAATAATATAATAAGAATAAGTAAAACAGTGTCAATAAAAGAAGTTCAAATTCAGGGATAGAATAAATCACCAAAATTAGTAACACCATTAATGAAAATTGTTAAAGAAGAAATAATTTAATTTCAGCTCGTTATGTCGTTTATCACATTTAAGTCTTTCAATCATAAATTCAAGATCATCAACAAGCCACTCACACGCAACTAAAGTATAACACATGCCGATATAGGCCCAAATCAACGTAACGAAGGGTCGACCATTTAAGGTTCCCTAAACCGCCTAGAAGCACCACATCGGGGGTATCAACCCCAATGGCTATCCTTCCTCCCGAATAGCCAGGAAGAGACCACACCGAGATTGTGAATCCTCGATGGCCATTCTTCTTCTCGAATGGCTAGGCTAACCCCACTAGGATCCATAGTGACTACCTTTCCTCCAGAGTAGCTAGGCCAATCACAACCAACAGAGAATTATAGAAAAGCAGTCGAATCACAATCATAACATAGAAGCCGAATCTCAAATCATGGCATGGAAGCCGAGTCACATGTCATATCATGATAGTCACATTATTCATTAAGGATTATGTTCAACCTCCCATTATAGGGGTACATCAAGTCATTTCATTTTTAGAAATCGGGTTCACCTCTTTAAACAAGTTTTACGTTCAACACCATCCATTATAGAACATTCACATGAGATAGTCAAGCTTTTTTAAATATCAAGTTTAAACATCCCTTATGGGGTAATTCAAATTCGAATACCAAAACTTTATATCTAACTTTTCAATCATCCCTGAGAGAGGAAAACAATCTGAATACATACGTATATATAATATAGTACAAACAAGGTTTAATGTGGGCTTGTCCCTCACGCACACAAACCACAACCAAATAGTTCATAAAATCATTCGAAAGAGTATGTTAAAAAAGAGACATACCTCAAATCTCGCAAAAATGGTTCCAACAGAATTTCCACGGTTCAACAATCACTCTACAATAGGTTATTGATAACAAAGTTTAGAACTTTAACCAATTCTAGGGATTTCTACCCTTAAAACTTGTTCTTGAATCCCTATGTGAATCATTAGTGAATTCTAATCTTGTAGTATGCTCTACACTAGTCCAAAGCTCATACCTTTTAGACAAAATTCCACACGCATCCTTCTTCTCCTTTGTTGAGTTTTCAAGAATCTAGGGTTTGGGAAAATGAACTATTGTCAATCTAATTTTAGAATGTTGAAGTAATGATGGGAATTGATCAAGAACTTACTTGATATGTTTTGGGGAAGTTCTAGGGTTGTTTCCTCTCAAAAAGTCATCCAAAATGAACTGGAGAAAAGTTAAAACGAAGTCTTAAACTTATAGGGTTCGGAACCAGCAAAACGGGGTCTCGCGCCACCCTTGCTTCGCAAGACCAGTGCAAAAGACCTCCTCTGCACCACCCTTGCATGGAAAGTGTGGTACACATGGCCGAAACCGGTCAGTAACATGAAAACTCACGCCACCCTTGCAATGCAAGGGTATCGCGACTGCCGATAGATTTCAGTACAATGGGCATAATTCCTAGCACAGATCTCCGTTGGAGTTGGGTGACCTACCGTTAGAAAGGTATTTCAAAATCCTACAATATCATCAAGGAAAGTTCCCCAAATTCCCAACTAAATTTCACGAAACTATCTTAGAAGTCAGAACAACCGAAATTTAGATAAGTTTGAGAACTCTTACGAACTTCACTATTTGGTTTGACTTTAAAACGAATGCTTAACACCCAAATTCATCCCGAATGGATTCATATAGCTAAAATATCATCTTAATACTACTTTTACACATTCACACCTAGCCAAGATTTATGGGTTGTTACATTATCCCCCCGTTAGGATCATTCATCCCCGAATGAAAGTCATGGCCTAATATTTTTCACTAAACCTCATGTTCCCAGAATTCTAAAGTTAGTTTGCAAAGTGAGTTATCCTTAAAGATAACATAAAACTACCACACATCAAACAAATCTTTCAAGCCTAAAGACAGGAGTGAGGGGTTCATACCTCTAGTCTAAACTTTCGCAGGAACTAAATAACCAAATGGTTCGACACATACCTGAAATAGGGAACAAATGAGTATATCTCTTCTTCATGTCCTCCTCAGCTTCCCAAGTAGCTTCTTTAGTATTATGATTACGCCACAGGACTTTAAACGAAGCCAAATCGTTCGTTCTCAACCTCCTAACTTGACGATCCAAGACTTGTACAGGTTCTTCTTCATAAGACAACCCTTCGTTGATTTCAATCTCTTCATGATTCAAGACATGAGAAGGATCAGCCTTGTACAAACTCAACCTCAAAATGTGAAACACAGGATGCACCATAGCCACTCAGCTAGTAACTTCAACTCATAAGACACTTTCCCAATTCTTCTCAAAATCTCGTAAGGTCCAATAAAACGATGGCTAAGCTTACCCTTTCTACCACACCGCATAAATCCTTTCATTGGTGACACCTTTAGGAACACCTTGGCACCTACCGCAAACTCTAGCTCGCGACATCGCATATCCCTATATGACTTCTGTCGACTTTGAGCTGTCTTGAGTCATTGCACAATAAGGTTCACCTTCTCCACTGCTTCCTGAACTGAGCCAGGACCCAGTAGGTCTATTTCAGCCGGTTCAAACCATCCAATTGGCGATCTGCAACACCTCCCATAAAGAGCTTCATAACGAGCCATTTGAATACTTGCTTGATAACTGCTGTTGTGAGAAACCTCGATAAAAGGTAGATGCTCATCCCAATTACCCCCAAAGTCAATGGCGAACGCCCTCAACATGTCTTCCAGAGTTTGAATAGTCCTCTTTGCCTACCCGTCTTTTTGAGGATGAAAGGCAATACTCAAGTTTACACGAGTTCCCAAACCCTCTTGAAATGATTTCCCAAAATGAGGAGTATATTGCGTACCTCGGTCAGATATAATGGATGTCAGAATCCCATACAATCTAACTATCTCTTTTAAATATAACTTGGCGTACTGCGCCGCGGTATTTGTTTGAAAGGAATTAGAGTATACGGGATGGTTGGAGACCATGAAAGGCCACCCAACACACAACAGGCTAGACTAGAAGAAAAACAGAAAGTACGCCACAACCCTGGAATTAGGATAGGCTTGAATAGCGTTTGGAGGTATTTTGTGGGCTCAAAGGTAATAATTATATATGTATGTATGAATGTGTACGACATCCCATATGTGATCGTGTCGGCGGACATGTGAATCCCAGCAACCGGCACTACGGTATGGAAGGCATTAATTGAGTAAGGGCACCGAAGCTTAAATGACGACAAAAATAAATGGTGCAAGGGCTATAAGGCAAGCTGTTATTATTTTCATTACAGGCTAAGACTGGAAAGGTTATAGTGCAATGATATTTTAAAAAGAAAGAGAGTGAGTAAATGGAAGACAAAGAGACCAAAATGTCGGAAGAAGGTAAGAAATCCCGGTAAGGGAAGCCCGAGGAAATATCGGCAAAGTACGAGATTATTTGAATAAAATTCGAAGATAGGCATATGAAAAGGATAAGATGCGATCATATGGAGCAAAGGAGGAATGTGTGAGGTTCGAGAACCAATTTCAAAAAGTGGGACTAAAGAAATAGTGACTACGACAAGGAATGTGAAGTAAGAAAAAGAACGATAAAGCCTTGCGACGATGACAGGAGATGTGGCATAGAAAGGGACAATATGCAGTCGCGTTAATATGATTACCTCGAACGTAAAAGTGTTCGCCTGGAAGGATGATCTAGAAATGAAACAGATTTGCGAGCCTAACGTGAAAATTCCGTAAACTTCAGAGTTGATGCCACAAAGGGAAAAGGCAGAAGAGTGTTCAAGGAGGAAGGAAATTAAGGAAGGTTAAGGATGAAATTAGGAACAATATACTAATGGGATAGTCCAAGGAAGGGGAGAACCTTTGGAAATCTTTAATCATAGGAGTAGAGGGATACTTTGACGAATTGGCGATGGGAACCCGGTTAAGCACCAAGGAAAGAACAAGTGTAATGGGTTGACACTGTTGACGGGGAGATTAATAATATGGAATGAGAATTCATGCGAAGCTCGACAGATTTGATTTGGAGGAAATGGAATGAAGTACAAGGAACGAGCTAGGGAGGCTGCTCGATCATAGTGTCATAAGCATAATTAAAAGCTCAACGAGTAAAGATAGAGAGAGCGTAAACTGTATGGACTTTGTGCTTAGAGCAAAAGTAGTGAACGCTCAAAACGTATGGATGCACAACTGTGGCACCAATGCATAATTAAGAAGACTTACGAGTATGTGAATTAGATGAGTGAAAGGATTAATAGTAGGTGAAAAAGGGCGGAAATATGGACAGAATGACGATATGGACAGGAATTAAAAGGAAAAAAATTTAGGACAAGGAGTTTTGATGTGTTATGTACGGAATCGGAAACAAGGACGAGGAATGAGGTAATCATCGTAGCCGAAGGTACTCGAGGACTGTTTACACCCAAGGAGCCCCTTAAAGGGGGGGGGGGGGGGGGGAGAACGTATTATATTAGACTTAGGACGGAATCACAATATATTCAAGCGTTAAGGAAGGAAATCTATTAGCTGGAGGCCGGAGCTTAAATGTATCGGCGTACCAAGAGAATCCATGAAAGGAGTAGAAATGAATTAATAATGAGTGTGCCGAGAGGCCGACATAAAAGGGAAGAATAAAAGATACCTTAAGGGAATGCTTCTTGCCAACATGAATTATGACATGTTTATGTCATGATTTGAATCCCTCCTATCGGGCAAACTGGCGTCGTACCTAAGTACGCAGTAATATGTTTTAAAGAATAGTAAAGAAAGCAAGAAAATGGCTACGAGCTAAGTTCTTAAAGAATAATGGAGAGAATTATAAGACTCAAAGGATATTTTGGATAACAACGATTATCGTAACAGGAATACCAGCGCTTGGTAGTTTGGAAAATTTTTGAAAGAAAGAAAGGACGTAATGCCTATGAATGAAATAAAAGGGTTCGTTAGATACTAGAAAATAGTTCGTGGACCATTAATTACATGAAACATGAGAAGATACGTCATGAAATTATATGAATCATCGGCGTAAAGTGGTGTTCGATCATATTTGTAAGGAATCCGCACTGGAGGGCCAACAAGGAATAATGGTGGACGGAACGGGATGTGTAAAACAGAATAAATCAGGAAATGGAAAGAATATGTCTGAGATCGAATACCTTCTATACGATATGAAAGAATGGTTATGCAACTGATGAATATTTGTACGTTAGGCAAGCTAAGTGAGTGAGTACCTGATAAGGAGAAGTAAGGACTCAATAATAACAATATAGTTATGATATTTTGGATACGATATAGAAAAATGCGGAGACAGTTTAAACCAAGTGACCAAGATAGAGCCGGTACTAAGGGCAAGTAGAAATTAATCAGGGTTGAATCAAAGATCCCTCCCGATACTGATTGTAAGATAATTGAGAAAAGTCAAGGAAAAGCGTAGAGATTGGTGAAGTGTCGCGAAGGTATTTCTTGAGCTAACGTGCGTATTTTCATGTGTCCTCGTAAAGATTGTGACCTAATGAGGGACGGAAAGTTAAGAGCAAACCGCGGAGAAAGGGCAATAGAAGAATTTGAATTAAAGACAAAAGAGTGACACAAGGTAATATGTCTAAGGTATGACAAGTCAAATTAAGGAGATTATGGACCGATTTAAGAAGGACGGTTAGGACTAGGTAAAGTTATACCTCAAGGAAGTAGTGAGATTTCACAAGGTTTTCACATCTATTATATCGGACAGAGGGCATAGTGTATAGTAATTTCTGGAAATATTTTCGTAAGGAATTGAGGACACAAATAAGTCTTACCACAGCATTAGCTTTTAATTGACGAACAGGCTAAGCGTAGTATCCAGACGCTAGAAGACAAGTTGTGAGTCCGTGCCATTGCTTGCAGAGGCAGCAGGAATGGACACTTGCCATTTGTTGAGTTTACTGGCAATGATAGCCGCCATTCTAGCATGCAGAAGACACCGTATAAGGTTCTGTATAGCAAGAGGTGTGTGCCATCACTTGGCTGGTTTAATAGTGACAAGGCTAAGTTACTTAACACGAATATAATTCAACGGACAGTTGACAAGGCGAAACTCATTCAAAGACGACTATTAGCAGCTTGGAGTCGACAGGAATCATACGCAGATGACCGACGTCAACATTTAGAGTCCAAGTCGGTGATTGGGTACTTCTAAAAGTGTCACATATGAAGGGCGTTACGAGATTCGGCAGGAAAAGAAATTTCAGTTGAGATATACGGGACCTCATCAAATTGTTCGTAAGGTAGGCAAGATTACCTATGATTTAGACCTACCATCTAACTTAGAGGCGGTACATTCAATGCTCCACGTATCTATGCTTTGCAAATGCATTAGTGACCCTTCCAGAATGTTTCCCGCTGAAGACATCCAAGTGACAAGGAATCATCCTACGAGGTACAACCAACAGCCATACCGGATCGTCAGGTGAGGAGATTGCGTAATAAAGATGTGGCATCCGTTAAAGTATTATGACGGAACAATAATAGGAAAGAATTGAAGAGGAGATGAAGAAGGAATAACCCACCTATTTCCTATACCCACAGGTACTCAAAAATTTCTTATTTGGCTGCGTTGGTGAATGAATGAATTGTATGTGATAACCATAAAAATAAACTCCCCCAAAGCGCTCATAAGTCCCGATAAGGCTAGTTTAACATTCGAGGACGAATGTTTTAAAGGGGGGGAGGATGTTATATCCCGCATTTTGCGCATTCGGAAAATTCAAGATAATTGCGGGAGGTTGAGTGCAAGCCTACATTTTAACCTTGTTTAGTACATAAGTTGTTTATAAGAGTTATGGGTGCGGAAATATTGAGGAAGGCTAAGGGAAAAATTGGAAATTGGGAAAAATTGGAAATTGGGAAAAATTAGTTTTCATGAATTACAACTAGCCATTAAATAATTGGGCTTGAAATTTTTTTTAAAAAAAGGGGCCCAACCGGCCATGGGCATGGGCCAAGTGTTATATCCCGCATTTTGTACATGCGGATAATTCAAGACGATTGCGGGAAGTTAAGAGCAAGGTTATATTTTTTATCTTGTTAAGCACATAAGTTGGTTGTGAGAGTTATGGATGCGGAAATAGTGAGGAAGGTTAAGGGAAAAATTGGAAATTTGGAAAATGGTTTCATGAATTACAAAAAAAAAAATTGCCACAAGTAAGTGGGCTTGGAAAATTAAAAAAAAGAAGAAGAGAGGCCCAAGTGTGTGTGTGTGGCCGGCCATGCTCCATGGCCCAAGGCCCATGTGGAGTTAAATTGATCAAGTAATAAATAGACAAAAGGGCCTTTTATTCATCATAAATTCAAGAACATTCAAGAAAACCAAAAACTTGGAGAACAAAGAGGCCTATTCGGCCATGTCCATGGAAAATCAAGCTCTTCAATCTTGATCCAAAAATTTATTTTCTTGTGGTATTCCTACTAATTCAAGGGTCCTCTACAACGTGGTGTAATTGTTTCGGAAGATAGGTTGCTCGTTTCATCGATTCCGCATCTTGGTCAAGTGAAGAAGTTGAAGAGGAAAGGTAAGATTTAATCCCTTTTATATGTTATGAAGGGTTCATTTACATTGTAGCATGTAGGAATGGATAGAATTCATGAAAAATATGGGGGTTTTCATGACATGGCCGTGTGTATGTAGGTATGGTGTAGGCAAGATGAATTCATTTTGTGTAGTATTCTAGTTGTGGTTATTGTGGACTCTACATTGGAAATGAAAGTTTGATGAGTTTAGTTGAAGTTGTGGGAGTTGGAAGGTGGCCGAATATTATGTGTGTGTGTGTGAGATATGAACTAAGTTTTATGTGCCAATCTAGTTGTTGTTGACATGTATTCTATGATGCAAATGTGAATATGATGATTCTAGTGAAGTTGTAATTGTGGTTAAGTTGTTGTAGGAAGTTTGTGATTTTATTGTAGATTTATGTAATTATGGAAATGAAATTGTTAGGGTGCAAATTGTGATTGTTGTAAATGAAATTGGAAGATAAAAATGTGTTGTGAATGTTTATGTCGAAGATTGGAGGTTTTGGGTGGATTATGGTTTTGATGGAACTTTTGTATATTTTGTAGAATAATGTTAAATACTTTATGCTTTGATAGGAAAATAGTTTAAATGTCCGTAACTTTAAAAAATGGAACCGGGTTGTCCTGCAACTTTTGTGGATGACTTCATAAGGTCTAATATTCGTAATTTATGTATGCCCTCTCGACTTGACCCGAGGTGGGCCCACAACTTCCGAGACTTTCTTGTATTGTTCTATTTGACTTATTTCCGTGCGACAATTAAAGGAAATCTTTGGTTATTGTTCCGACTACTAAACGATAGATGTTTTAACTATTCCATTGAGTCCTACGATATATTTTGACATATACAAACAAGCTCAAAAGGTTTTGCTTTGACATAATTCATTGGAACATCCAAAAGGTACGTACTACGATTACCGTCTGATTTCTTTCCTAAATGACCTATCGTTCGATTATTCCATCGAGTCTTGATTTGTGTGCATTTAGTTTCTCACTACTCTGCTCGTGCATATGTTATGCTTTCCTTCGCCGAGTCCCGGGCCGGTATGTCCCGTGCGTATGGCTCACCGGGTTCCCCGCTTGAGGGTCGGGTGCCATATATATATATATATATATATATATATATATATATATATATATATATATATATATATATATATATATTCCGAAGTTAGATGTGTTATGGCGTTATGGTGTGTTTATGGTTCGCCGAACCACATATGATGTGATACTATGATATGATATTATGATGTGTGTCGGAGATTACGGAGCAAAACTTCTGGAGTTAGATGTGTGTGGCGCCGAGGGCAGGGCGGTGCCACGTTTTCCCCGGGTTTCGCAAGGGACAGGATACCGTTCTTAGCATGCATGGTCTGTGTTTCCAGTAAGTTATTTTGATTACTTTGTATTTCGTGCTTAATTTCTGTACTCATTCTCTGCACTATTTATTCTGTTTGTGGTTCTGTTCATATTATTCCATGCTTTACATACTCAGTACATATTTCGTACTGACCCCCTCTTCTTCGGGGGCTGGGTTTCATGCCCGCAGGTACAGAGGCTTGTTTTGCTAATCCACCCGCTTAGGACGCCTACTCAGCTGTCTTGGAGTGTTCCCTTGTCCGGAGCCCATATTTTGGTACAGACTCTTCCGTTGTATATCTTTGTGTATATTCAGGGGTACGGCGGGGCCCTGTCCCGTCATATGGTTCTGTTATATTCGTTAGAGGCCTGTAGACATATTTGTGGGTCATGGGTCGTGTTTGTTTGGTTTTGTCTGTGATCTGTGCCTTAAGCGGCCCTGTTTGCTATTATGGCCGAAATGGCCCATATGTTTGCATATGTATGTATATTCAGTCGATGTGTATCCCGACATCCTACGGGCTTTGGTATGGTGTTTCTGATCCACGTGGCCGCTTAAGACGACGTCTGTTATTAGTATCTGTGTAAATTAACGTATGCTAAATGTGAATAAGTCTTTGGTATGTCGATTTGGTATCTGAATGTGTATGGGTGTCCAATTAGGGCACCAGTCATGGTCCACGGGGTTGGGTCGTGACACCAAGCCCATGTGGAAATTAAATTTAAGTCATAAAAGAGAGAGAAGGGTCATTATTTGTCAAGAATATTCAAGAAAAAGGAAGAAGACTTGAGAGAAATTTAAGGGGGCAACATATTCGGCCAAGAGGCCAAAAATTCAAGACCAAGAATTTTGATCCCAAAAATTATTTCTCCTAGTATTCCTACTAATTCAAAGGTCATCTCTAACGTGGCATAATCGTTGAAACAAGAAAATCGCTCTTCGTTGCAAAATCACAACTCTAGCTAAGTGGAGAAGTTGAGAAGAAAAGGTAAGATTTAATCCCTTTTATATGTTATGAAGGGTTTGTTTATGTTGTAGTATGTAGAAATGGATAGAAATTATGAAAATATGGAAGTTTGTATGGTGGTGTGTATATGCATATGGGCCGTGTGTATATGTTGTGTGTAGGAAGGATGGGACAATTTCTATGTAGTAATTTGATTGTTGTAGATATATATTTTGTGATGGAAATGAGAATTTGATAACTTAAATTGTTATTGGAATTGTTATGGGCTGATTTGGAAGCCAATATGATGTTCGTGTCGTTTCTTTAAATGTGAGAATAATGTTGTTAGAATGTGTGTTGTTGGGATAGTTCATGAATTTGGAAGCAAGAAATGCATTAAAAATTGTTTCTAGGGAAGTTGGGGAATTTTCGGGTGAATTATGGTTTTGGTGGAATTTTTGTGCATTTTGTTGAATGATATGAAATGCTTTCGAATTGTATTTGAATGATCTTGAATTAGTAAATGAATATGAAAACGTTGATATTGGTTTGAAAGTGTGAAGTTGGAGCAGAAGTTGTTGCATTATGTAGAAAGGAAGACTATTTATGTTAGAATGTGTTTTGTATTGATTGTTGGTGTTGTTGGTATTGCTGTGGGTGTTGTTGTTGACATTTGGCCGAGCAAAATTCTCGGGGATGTTGAGTTTATAGGGGAGATGCTGTCCAAATTTCTGTAGACAAGTATGGGTTCAAGATTTAATTCCTAAAGGCTTATAATCAATATTTGGTGATCGTGACCAATTGTAGATTTTGGAGGAAACGGGATTTGAGTTTGGACAAGCGTAAAAGGCAAATAAGGTATGTAAAGCTCTACTTTTTCTTTCTTTGGCATGTCTTAGTTATGATAGGCTATGATACGAACCTCGGGGATAACTCTACTCCTTAAAATCTGAGCTTAGGTTTGACCCTTTTTCATTCAATGTAATTGAATTAGGTTTTGTTGGAAAAATATGTTTAAACCCCTTATTACTCCAAAAAGGGTCTTGCGTCATAAAACATTCATAACTTTCACAAAGAGAACCGGAATGCCCCAAAACTTTCGTTGACGTCTCCATAAGGCCTAACGTCCGTAATTTATGTACGCCACCTCGACTTGTCCCGAGGTGGGCCCTCAATTTCCGAAACCTTCTTGTATTGTTCAATTTGACCTGTTTTCGTACTATGATTAAAAGAAACCTTTAGATATTGTTCCGACTACTAAACGATAGTTGTTTTAACTATTCCATTGAACCCTATGATATATTTTGAAATGTACAAGTGATCTCAGAAGTTTTTCTTTAACGTAATCCGTCGTGACATCTGAAAGGTACGTACTATGGCTATCGTTTGATTTCTTTTCTAAATGACCTATCGTTCGGACTATTCTATCGAGTCTTTGTAAATATTTTATGATGCATATAGTTTCTCACTAGTCTACTCGTGGATGCCTCAATGCTTCCTTCACTGAGCCCGGGCCAGGATATGTTATCACGCGTATTCCACTGCATTGTTCGCCGTGCCTCGATGTGAGGGGGCAGGTATACATGTACATGGGTTGTGGAGTATGCTGTGCCATGTACACATATTCTGATATTTGATGATATGATATGATATGGCCATCTGATATGTTATGATATGTTACGGAGATATTCCCTACTCTGGAGTTATGCTGTGTTGTGGCGCCAGTGAAGGGGTGGCGACCACATTCTATCCACTGTGTCCCATAATGGGGCCGGATATGGCATATGTTCTGACTTGCATTACCTATGTTTTATGAGTAAGCATTTTGATACTCCTATTATTGCACTTATTTTCTGTACTCCCTGCTCAGATTATTATTCTGTTTATTGTATCTCATGCTTTACATACTCAGTACATATTCCGTACTGACCCCCTTTCTTCGGGGGCTGCGTTTCATGCCGCGCAGGTACACCCAGATGATGTGAAGTTATTGTAGAGGATGTTCCAGCAGAGTTGGCAAGCTCCATTTGCTCCTGGAGTGCTGCCGAGTCAGAGTTTGTATGTTATGCTTTTCTGGATTGATGTTAGAGACTTTGCAAACAGGGTCGTGGGTATAGTATGTCAGTTGTGTAAAGCGGCTTCGTCAGCCGATATGTCATTCTGTATTATGTATTAAATTCTATGTGATCACAGATTCTGTTTGATTTGGAAAGCATCGAAAAGAATATTTTGAGAGGTTATTATGTATTTTCTTTTTATTTGATTTAAAAGTCTAATAAGATTTTGTGTGTCCCAAAGGTCTGTGGGTTCGCTCGGCTCCGGATGTGGGGCCAGGTGCCCATCACACCCTAGTGGAATTAGGGTGTGACAATCTTCCTTAAATATTATACAAGATATGGAACGGTGAGGAAAACAATCACAAATCACATGGTATAAGTCAAATCACGGCTAGCATAACCCACATAACAGAAATCATACCAAACTAGTTGATTTATAATCATAACCACGCCTGAAGGCCTAACATGCTTCCCGTTACTCTAACTACCCAACAACATACACCGGTACCCATCCAAGTTCTCATCGTCATCACTAAGGTGGGACCCCCATCACGCCCAATACCCTTTCAATATTTATAAACTATATAAGTCCTCCGATCGGATTCTAAGAATAAATCGTAGCCTACCTCAAAGCCGAGCGGGCGCCACAAACTCTCACTCCAAAGCCTTGCCCTTCCGTAGTGCTTCCGCTCGATCGAAGTCTAACAAGTATAAATTATACATCAAAATATTGATCTAAGGATACTCAATAAAACATAAAAGGATTCATATCCAAAAGTTACCCCAAAATCCCCAAATCTAACCCCGAAGGTCAAAACAGTAATTTATCGAGAAATTGAACTTAACAAGATCAAATTAGTAACCTAAATGGTTATACGAACTGAAAAATACCTATATTGCTATATTTGAAAAGAAACCCAGAATGAACCCAAAACATCCAACCCCAAGCCCAAGGGCAAAAATGGAAATTGAAAATAAAATCATGCTACCCATAGTCTAGATAGTTCATAACCTAAATTTCATAAGAATCTAACCACAAATTTGCCTTCAATTTTACTAATTAGTTAAAACCCCAATTTATGGAAAACCCTTATTTTATTAAGTGGGTTCATGGATTAGAAAGGAACTTTGAGGATAAAATCATGTAATTAAGTCTAGAAGGAAGTTCTAATCTTACGTTAATGAAGAATCTTGAATTTGGAGCTTGGAATACCCAAAACTGAGCTCTAGAACTTAAAATATTTGGAAATAATGTTCCCCTTCGAAATCCGGAATTAAATCATTGTTTCAGTGATTTAATTCATTGCGAACACGAGGACCACTCACGAACGCAAACACACTCGACCCGGCCCAGTGAAAATGGCCTTCGCGAATGCGAGGCTTCACATCTGGGCCGGCCCAGACCCATTCCTCTTCTCGAACAGGACCTTGCGAACACAACTTTTTCTCGCGAACATGAAGAAGAAAACCAAAGGAACTGACACCAGAAAATCTGGTGTCGCCCAAACTAGGAATGGATACCCGAAACTCACCCAAAACTCCCCAGACACAAACTAAATATGCAGACTGATTGTAAATTACGCTATGAACTTGCTTGCGCACTCGGATTTCCGAAAAGAGGTCGTCTTGACCTGAGGTTGACCACGGTCAACTCCAAAACATCCTAAAACTCATAAATCCAACCAAGGACCCAAATTACACCCTAACGCCTTGGGACCCGAACCAAAGACTCCACTAAGTCATAAATAATGTTTCGGACCTAGTGGAATCAATAAAACTTCAAAAAATAACAAGAATACCATCGGTGTTAACTTTGGTCAACTTTTTCACTTAGAAAATTCTAATATCCTCAAAACCAACCAAAACCCGCCTGATTACCTCAGGATTCGCTTTACCCATCCCCCCAAGTTATAATTACAGAAAAGAGACTAAGGGAAGGGTAAACGGGGTAAGAAGCCTAAAACAATCGAAGGGATTGTTACATCAGATACTATTTAAACAAACATTCGTCCTCAAACGGAAAGGAAACGAAGGAGAAAGGTACCTGAATTGATAAAAAAACTGAGGGTATCTACTCCGCATATCTGCCTCGGTCTCCCAAGTAGCCTCCTCAACTGGGCGGTGCTTCCACTCTACCTTTACTGAAGCTATCTCCTTTGATTTAAACTTCCTAATTTGCCTATCCAAGATTGCCACCGGCTTCTCTTCAAAGGACAGATTCTGATCAAATAACATCGAGTCCCAATGGATTGTATAAGACCCATCAGAATGGTACCTCTTTAACATGGAAACATGAAACACCGGGTGAACACACGCCAGACCTGGTGGCAAAGCCAACTCATAGGTTACCTTACTAACACGTCGAAGGATCTCAAAAGGACCAATAAATCTCAGACTTAACTTACCCTTCTTCCCAAACCTCATCACATCCGTCATGGGCGAAACTTTCAATAGAACTTGATACCAACCATGAACTCCATATCATGGACTTTTCGATCCACATACTCTTTTTTCCTACTCTGAGCTGCAAAAAGCGTTTCCTGAATATACTTTACCTTATCCAAGGAATCCCTCAACAAATCAGTATATCACCTACCATACAAAGCCTCAAATGGAGCCATATCGTTACTTGAGTGATAACTGTTGTTGTAAGAGAACTCTGACAAGGGCAAGAACTGGTCTCAATGACCACCAAAATCAATCACGTAAGCCCACACATGTCCTCTAACAGCTGAATAGTCCTCTCAAACTGACCATCTGTCTGCGGGTGAAAAGTTATACTAAGATTCAACTGAGTCCCCAATTCTTTCTGCAAAGTCCTTCAGAAATGGGATGTGAACTGAGTGCCTCTGTCTGAAATGATAGAAATGGGAACCCCATGCAATCGGACAATCAACCTAATTGTCACGACCCAAACCGATGAGCCGTGACAAGTACCCGACCATTGCTGGTCAAGCACTCCTGTGCCTGCATTTAGTTCTCACTGACTATCCTGGGCCCATCCATAATCTGTAACTGAGCTATGCTGTCTCCCAAACAACCAATGTAAGAGACACTGTACCGGGAATTCACGGCCAACACATAATATAGACATAAGCATTGAGAGTATAGCGCAAGCCGATTTGGCCGCTACACATATACTATACCACAAAAAGAGCGCCGATGAGGCTGCATAATATCATGGCTACATATCACTGTCTACAGACCTCTATGGAGTGCAACTGTAGAAATGACAGGACAAGGCCCTGCGTACCCATATATGTACGTAACCGAATAGCATACCAAAAGGGTTGTAGCTCCGGATCAATAGAGCGTACTGACTGCTGCTGAGGGGAGGTCCTACTGCTGCGAATCGTCTGACTGGCTACCTGGTCCTGCGGGCATGAACGCAGCGTCCACAAGAAGGGACGTCAGTACGAATAATGTACCGAGTATGTAAGGCATGAATAGTAATATAGTAAGGGATGTAAAGTATGAATAATAACAGAAATGGAAATATAGAGCATATCATGAGATAAAAGAGTAACCTGTACATGTGAGTGCCTCTTAGGGCGGATGCCATGCATGCTTAGCTTTCTTTGAAAAACATTTCTTGTTCATGTATACAGAAAATAGAACATATCATATTGCCGAGGCGTCGGCTCCGATCCATTTAGCCACATATATTCCGAGTCCGGGATGGTATCATGTCATATAATACCAACTGATCAGGTGGAAACGCGTCTATAGCGCTCTGGTCCTCTTTCCCATATACATACACATATACATGTATCATGTTCATGTATCATGTACATATATCATGTTCATGTATCATATATACATATCACATAAGCAGCATGCAGGAGAGCCCAAGGAAAACTATATCTCTATCGGAGTGACGTAAGGTCGGTAATCTCCAATTACATTATGGAATAACCATGATCTTCATGTCTCACCTTAGAGGAACAATTATTATAACGTGAGGCTATCAATGAAAAACAACATCAAGAGAAAGCATAAAATAGGATCGTAAATCTCATAAGGCGTCAATTCATATACTTTGGAATCTTTAAAAA